>NC_037670.1:49379266-49542368 GCF_003255815.1 Theropithecus gelada | reverse complement strand
GCCCCTCCCCTCCCCTTCCCTCCCCTCCCTTCCCCTCTCCTCCCCTGACAGGCCCTCTCCTCTCCTCCCCTCCCCTCCCCTCCCCTCCCTTCCCTGCCCAGTCAGCACCTGGTTTTTTCAGCAGGGAGCTGGGGGACACTGACTTCAACCTGGGCCTGGGTTTGGAGGAGCTTGTCCCTCTCACGCTCCTCGTATGCCCCGTGAAGCCTCAGCCAGGAGCAGGCACGGAGCCTATCCCGGCCTCATGGTGCTTACTGAATTCGGAATGTGCGTGTTCAAGCTGCTACCGTATCCCCCTTGCCTGTGAGGAACCCCATGATGCTGTATGGTCCTGGGCTTCAGAGCTACCGCCCTTTGTCCACTCACTAGTGTGGTTGTGTGGTTCTCTGAATAGCCTGCGTCTCACACTCGACCCTCAGCGTGTGCAGCTCAGGGAGAGGGTTTACCTCATTCACTGCTGGGCCCCCTGGTCTCACGGTGCTGGCTGCAGGCACAGGAACCCCCAGAAACCTCGAGGCCTGGCCTGGTCTGGCAGGCGGGGCCTCCAGGGAGCCAACAAACAGGACCTCCCTGCCCTGGGCCACCCAGAAATGATGAATGCGGGCAGCTCTGGAGGCTTTGTTTCTCCCGGGCCGGGATGGGGGTGCGGGTGGCTGGGGGGCACGGCCCGGGCGAGTGCCTGTCTTATCTCTCGCAGGCCTCTCTGGTTTCAACCTCTTATTTGTTCCGACATTAGGTGAGGTTTATCTCCTGCTCGTGGCTTCTCGATACAACCCCAGATGCGGCTGGGAGTTTCTCTGGGGTTCTGGGGCCCTTGGGGGCTGGTTGAGAGGGGACTCACTGTCCACGAGGGGCTTCACCCCCACCCAGAGCCTGAGCTCCAGGGGCCTGAGAGACGCCACGGCCTGCAGGTGCCGCGAGGCTCTGTTTTCTTGTTTCTGCTCCTTTCTTTTAAAAAGGGTGCAGTTTCTTCCTCTAGAGCAGGGACCCATCGTGGTGGTTCAGACCCATCGTGGTGGCTCTTGCCTGGTGGCCGAGGGCTGCCCTGCTCCGGCCTCTGGGACGCACCTGTGGGCTGGGCCATTGGAGTCTGGGGCTTCGGCTGCGCTTGGGGCCTGCATGTTGAACTTGTGCCCTGGTGAGGTGTGGCTGGAGCCACCAAAGGCCAAGGGCCCAGAGAGGACTCTTCTTACCCAGGCTGAGGCCCACAGGCTGGACCCCACCTCTTCCTGCTCCAGGGCCTCCTTCCCGACCCCCTGGCTCTGCTCCCCTCATCCGGCCGCCCCAGAGGCCCTTCCTGTCGGCTCACTAGGCTCTCAGGAGGGTCAATCCAAAACGAGTGGAGACGGGACTCGATACCCGCAGCCGGGAGCAAAGCGGGCCAGAAATGTGGCAGGTGTCATCAGAAGCCTGATTAGATTCTCCGTAGAGCTGGAAACACAAATATTGATAGAAGTCGGAAGACTTAGTGATCTCTGGTCAGATATGATGTCACCTGGAACACCTGTTTCTGGACAGAGTTTTGAGAACATGTGACCTGTGTCACACGCTGGCACCGCCGAGGGAGGCTGATAGTGTAATCGCCGCGAGGTTTCTGGCCAGGCCCGAGGGATAAGGACGACAACGTGTGGCCCCGGGCGGGCTGTTTGCTGAGCTGCCAGCACCGACCGCTGGGGCCCGGCCTGCAGGACTCACCAAACCCTGCCGTCCCGGTCTGGCCCGGCCTGGCCAGCAGACATGGGCCAAACAGTGAGCTGTTCTCCAGCCCCCGGAACTTATCTTGAGTCAATAGAAATGCTGGGCAGTTATAGAGGCTATTAACAGCGGCCAGGAGACAAGGGCTGCATTCAGGCCCGCAGCCTCGTTTCCAATGAGCTCAGCTGTTCCACAGCTGGGGCCAGGGACAGACCCGCACCCCCGCCAGCCAGGCCTGTCTTCCCCACTGGTAAACAAGGGGGCGGGAGACAGGGGATGAGGGACAGGGCGCCGAGTGCCTGGGAGCTGGACACACGGCCACGTCGAGGGGCCCGAGAAGGTCCTCACACACCTGCAGTGAGGCCCAGGTACTTGAGCAGGGCAGTGGCCAGGGTGCACGGGAGCTGCCTACACAGGTGCAGGTGAACCAGGAGGTGGCCCATGGCCATTTCCTCCTTTTGCAGGACTGACCAGGACACGACTGATAACACCTGCTCCCACAAGACAGGGTTTCTAGAAAAACATGCTTGATGGTCAAAAAAAGTTTGGAGTCCTCAAAGTAAGCAAAAGTAGTGGGAACCCACACACCACATCCCAGTACTTCCAGAGTGTTGAGGGCTGCAGGAGACCCTCACTGTCAGAAACATGCCTGGTGTGGACCAGTGAGCGGAAGGAGACGTCATCCTCACTGCTACATCCTGTCCTGTCTGCTCGGGTGGCTCTGGACAAGATGAAGACCACTAGGGACAGGCGTGGATGCCGGGGGACAAGCGTGGACACCATGGGACAAGCTGTCCATTGATCTGGCCACACAGGCTGGTGCTTCTCACACATTGCCAAATGCAGGAATCGCCTGGGGGTCTTGTGATTGATTCAGAAGGTCGGGGCACAGCTCTGTGATGCTGGAGCTGCAGGTCCAGGAACCCCACTTCGAGTACCCAGGCTGGGGATGACTCTGGTGGGGGGGGGGAATTGTCACCTCTAAAGAAAAAATGTTTCCATTAAGCAATGCTCGGTTTGCCCTGAAGAGTCCAGGGTGGTGAGAGATGACAATTTGAGGGGCTGCCCCTCTGGAGTGGGGGATGGGGCAGTTCACAGTGGAAGAGGCACCCACACAGGCCGGAAGGCATGGAGACCCTCAGGTTATACAGTTACCCAGGCCGCTCAACAGCATGGCTCCTTCAGCCTGCACTGTCCTGCCCCGCATTGTGAACTGGTGATGCATTTTAGCACAGAGCCTTCCCCCCGGGGCCTGCGTTTCAGCACAGAGCCTTCCCCAGGGCCTGCATTTTAGTGTAGAACCTTTCCTAGGACCTGCAGCTGGAAAGTCCCTGTACTGGATTGGACGGTAACCCCTCAAAGTTCATGCCCACCCAAACCCTCAGAATGTGACCTTTGGAAAGAGGGTCTTTGCAGATGTAATTAGCTGAGGACCTCAAGATGGAATCATTTTGGATTTCCAGTGGCCTTGAATCAAATGACAAGTGTCCTTTTCCAAAAAGGAGAACAGAGAGAAGCAGGCCGTGGAGACAGAGATTCGAGTGGCACAGCCACAAGACAAGGAGTGGCAAGGACTGTGGCCAGCACCAGAGGCAGGAGGGGCCTGGAGCCAACCCTCCCTTGGCCTTCAGGGGGACCCACCCTGCCGGCCTCCTCAGTTCAGACTTCCGGCCTCTGGAGCCGTAAGACCCTTCTGTTGTGTTAGGCCCTGCTGTGCACGGTAATGTATTCCAATGAGATGCCCAGGAGCCTCACATAACCTTTTCCTTGTTCCTCGGTAACCCTTGGGCAAGGTTGCTATCACCTCTTTGTGCAGTGCACACTCACCGCGCCCTCCTCCCATGTGCCGGGTACAGGAGTGCCACACGGAGGGTGCCGTTCTTCCCTCAGAGGGATTTGTTGCTTTAATAGACACTAAGTGTCCTGACCCACGGCCCCTCGGGCCACCTTCAAGTCCACTTGCAGGTGCATCGGACGGCTCCCATGCACCCTGACTGATGCCCCTCTCAGGTCCCTGCATCCCACGGCTGCTCTGCACGGGGGGCTGGAAACATGCTCAGCCTCACTCAGAGCAGCCCCAAAGTGCCAGGCGTTATCGTCTGCAGGGGCAATCTCAGGCCAGTGACAGATGAGAGTCCTGGAAAGATAGCCAGCGTTCCTGTCCCTCCACAGGGCGGTGTGGAGGTGTGTTTCACAAGAAGCTCCTCAGGGGTTACCAGCACGGCGGGGCCCCCGCTGCCTGCAGCAGAACCTGCTCCTCTGCAGGTCGTCAGCCCACCCCTTCCCTGTGCTTCTGAGACCACCTCCCAAAGTAGACCCTCCACCGAACCCTTGCCTGAGGTCCTGATTTTGGGCAAATCCAAAGCGAGACCCACGCTGGGATCCAAATGCTCCCCTGCTTAGGCCAGTCCTTTAGGAGAGGACGTCACAAGGTAGCCAGAGCCAGGGTCTTGGGGCTTCATCCAACGCCTCTGTGGGAAGATAGCAGGCCCCAAATGGTGGCCGCCTCCAGGAACTTCCCAGTGCTCTGAGGGAAGCAAAGCGTGTGGTCTGTTCCCTATGGAGCTTGGAGCAGCCTGGGGATGGAGGCCACCTCTGGGGAGGAGGGGCTGGTATGGGCTTTGGCCATCCAAGCCCTCGGTGAATGATTTCTGGGCACTGACTGTGTGCTGGGCACGGTGCTGAGATGCACTGGGGGTGCATCAGTGAGAGGGGAGTGGAGTATAATGGGGAAAAGGCACCTAGTTTCATCTGGGAATGTTCTGGCTGGACAGGAGGGTCTGGAGGCTGAGGCTTGAAGCTGGGAGTTTAAGACTAGCCTGTGCAACGTAGCAAGACCTCGTCTCTACAAAACATTTAAAAATTAGCTGGGTGTGGCGGCACTTGTAGTCCCATCTACTTGGGAGGCTGAGGGCGGAGGCTCTTTTGAGCCTGGGAGGTCAAGTCTAGAGTGAGCTATGATCATGCCACTGCACTCCAGCCTGGGTGACTGAGTGAGACCCTGTCAAAAAAAAAAAAAAATTAAGAAAGAAAGGAGATTCTGCTGAAAGCTAAGTTTCTCTGGAAGATGGACTGACCAAGAGAGATACTGAAGCTTGGGCTTTGGGAGGGAACAGGACTCAAGCCCAGGGTGTGTCCAGGGCTCACAATAGCAGCAAACATGATTATTGCTGCGTGTTTCCCGTGTCCCCCAGGGTGCATCTCACTTTTCAACCCTCCCAACAAGCCTGGAGCCCTCTTCTGCAGTGGAGGTAACTGAGGCTGAGAGTACAGAAGGGGCTTTCCTGGACCATGCACAGCGACCTGAGGTGCTAGAGCCACTGGGTGCATGGCTCCCATCAGGAGCACCTGGAGGCCTCCAGCAGAGCTGCCCACCCTGCCCTTAGGACCCCGGCAGCCAGCACGTGCCCTGGACGCTGCCATCCTCATCGCACAGAGCAGGGGTCCTGCACGGAGTCCTGCCTGCCTTAGACCTGGGAAGGTATGGAGGAGAGTGAGAGATCCAGCTCTCCCACTCCAGGCTCTGCAGCCCTGGGAGATCAGCTCATCTTTGCAGTCTGTCTCCCCATCTCTGAAAGGGGCTAGCAGTTCTCTCAGAGCAGGTCACTATGAAGAAGACACCACCGATGTTGCTGTCCAGCCAGGCACCTTTGGAGGCCCACGGAGCCCACCCGCCACCATGAAAATGGGCACAGGCAGACACCCTTGCAGGAGAGCGGAGTGCCGGGTGGGGAGCAGTGAGCCTCACAGAGTCTCCTGGCCCCGCAGCCCTGTCCAGAGCGAAGGTCATTGCCCAGACAGCCGGCAGGAGGGCTTTGGCCTGGCCTGGTGTCCACTGAGCACTCCTGGCCCACGGGATTACTCTGAGCCTAGGCTGCCCTGTTCCTAAGACCCAGAGGGACACCCAGAGGACACAGGAGTTCAGGCGCACCCTGGCTGCGGACCCCTGCTCTCGCCCCGTGTCCTCGGCAGCGTGGCATGCTCCCCTCACCCCTGTTGTCAGATACGCCGCGTCAGGACAGAAATTCAAATTGCGGGCTGTTGGCGCCTGCCAGCTCTCGCTGCCAGCCTAGCCTAATTACTGAATTTGCACTAATTCTCATGCCATTAACATGCTGCCTAAAATAACATTGCCTAGAAAACGAGCTTGTCGATGACACTATTTTTATCAGTTTTTTAGAAAAAAAAAGAGGCACACTGTCGGTGTTTCCAGATGTTTCCCATTTCTTCCCCTTTATTTGCTCTGTGTGTGGTGCTAAACTTAGAGGCAGGAGTGCTGGGAGACGTTTAGAGGGATATCAGCGTCTCCACGGGTTAGACCCGAACACGCCTGTCTTCTGGTGAGGGCCCGTCGGGGTTAACAAGCATCACCCATGAGGGACCAGGACGACAGGCTCCTCCGCTGGTCCAGGGGAGCCCTGAATGGAGTGCAAAGGCCACAGACACATCCCTAGCTATGGGGTCCCATGTGTGCGTAGCCATGCAGATGCCTGCTGTGGCCAGGGCAGCGGTCAGCTCATGAGCACGTCCTCTCCTGACTTCCCTTCCTCTGGCTTCCTCAGGTTTCCTCCCAAATAAACCACCTGCACTGAAATCCCTGCCTCAGGCTCTGCTTTTTGAGGAATCTGGACTAAGACAGCATGTCTGTCTGTCTGTCTGTCTGTCTGCAGACACAGGTGGGCATGGGACAGGTGCACACAAGTGTGTTTTGTTCACATATGCACAGGTGGAAGGCAGAATAATGGCCGCCCCCCCCCCCCAAGAGACACGATACCCACATTGGAACCCGGTGTTCCTTTATATGGCAAGAAAGGGCTCTGCAGAGGGGTTGAGTTCGAGGCCTTGAGGGGAGACGCCCTTGATCCTGCTGCCCGTGGAGCCTGTGTCCAGGCGTCAGCCTCTGTGTCTGGGGCTGTTTCACGGAGACCAGGAGGATGCCTGGAGGCAGGGCTCTGCCCTCAGGCTTCACGTCTGTGGCATTCAGGAGGAACCCGGCTCGGACTACCCCACATAAGAAGGGGTTTAAATGGTCTTTTGAGATGCTTAGGTTGGCTGCCAGTGTGGACTTCAGGATGAATTTGATTCAGCTCTGCTGTGTCCCAGAACCTGGCTGCCTGGGCCATCTGTGGTGTTGGCCCTGTCCTGGGACAGCTTCCCTCATGGTGGTGGAGAGGCCCCAACATCCTCCATGGCGGTGGAGAGACCCAGACGTCCTCCATGGTGGTGGAGAGACCCGGACGTCCTCCATGATGGCGGAGAGGCCCGGACGTCCTCCACGGCGGTGGAGAGTTTCAGACGTCCTCCATGGCGGTGGAGAGGCCCGGACGTCCTCCATGGCAGTGGAGAGACCCGGACGTCCTCCATGGCGGTGGAGAGTTTCAGACGTCCTCCATGGCGGTGGAGAGGCCCGGACGTCCTCCATGGCGGTGGAGAGACCCGGACGTCCCTCATGGCGGTGGAGAGGTTCAGACGTCCTCCATGGCGGTGGAGAGGCCCGGACGTCCTCCATGGCGGTGGAGAGGCCCGGACGTCCTCCATGGTGGTGGACAGGTTCGGACGTCCCCATCGTGGTGGAGAGGTTCGGACGTCCCCATCACGGTGGAGAGGCCCGGACGTCCTCCATGGCGGTGGAGAGGCCCAGACGTCCTCCATGGCAATGGACAGGTTCAGACGTCCTCCATGGCGGTGGAGAGGCCCGGACGTCCTCCATGGCGGTGGACAGGTTCGGACGTCCCCATCGTGGTGGAGAGGTTCGGACGTCCCCATCACGGTGGAGAGGCCCGGACGTCCTCCATGGCGGTGGAGAGGCCCGGACGTCCTCCATGGTGGTGGAGAGGTTCAGACGTCCCCATCGCGGTGGAGAGGCCCGGACGTCCTCCATGGCGGTGGAGAGGCCCAGACGTCCCCCATGGTGGTGGAGAGGTTCAGACGTCCCCATCGCGGTGGAGAGGCCCGGACATCCTCCATGGCGGTGGAGAGGTTCAGACGTCCTCCATGGCGGTGGAGAGGCCCAGACGTCCTCCATGGCAGTGGACAGGTTCAGACATCCTCCATGGCGGTGGAGAGGCCCGGACGTCCTCCATGGTGGTGGAGAGGTTCAGACGTCCCCATCGCGGTGGAGAGGCCCGGACGTCCTCCATGGCGGTGGAGAGGTTCAGACGTCCTCCATGGCGGTGGAGAGGCCCAGACGTCCTCCATGGCAGTGGACAGGTTCAGACATCCTCCATGGCGGTGGAGAGGCCCGGACGTCCTCCATGGTGGTGGAGAGACTCAGAGGTTCTCTATGGCGGTGGAGAGGCCCGGACGTCCTCCATGGTGATGGAGAGGCCCGGACGTCCTCCATGGTGGTGGAGAGGCCCAGACGTCCCCATCTCGGTGGAGAGGCCCGGACGTCCTCCATGCTGGTGGAGAGACTGAGAGGTTCTCTATGGTGGTGGAGAGGCCCGGACGTCCTCCAAGGCGGTGGAGAGGCCTGGGTTTCCATCATCCTAGTAGAGGCCCTGGATGTCCCCCATAGTGATAGAGGGGCTTGGACGTTCCCCATCGTGGGAACGATGGAAGCCTGGACATCCCCATGGTGGTGGAGAGGGCTGGATGTCCCCCATGATGGTAGAGGGGCCTGGGTGGTGGAGAACTTTCTACCACAATGGGCCTCCTTTCTCATGGTAGAGGCCCTGGACGTCCCCCACGGTGCAGGAGGGGCCCGGGTGTCCCCCCGTCCATGCTGCTCAGGACTGGGGCCTGAGCAGCCAAAGCATTGCCATCTCATTTGCTGAGACTGGGCCACATGCCCATAAATGAGCCAACCCTAGTGGCCTGTGGGTAGGACTGTGGCGCTCGGCTTGGTCCTGAGTCAGGTGCCCCAGTGGCCAGGTGTAGGATGCTCACCGGGGCACGCTTAGGGGCACAGGAGTGGGGCAAGGAGGGGCCCACATTCCCTCTTGCCCTCCACACAGGCTATGTGGTCTTTTTCTTAGAGATTCCTGTCCTGCTGGCACCTCTGCCATAATCCCAGCATGTCCCCAGCTGGAGAGGACAAAGGTGGCCCCACCAGGGCACTGCAGGGGAATGTGATGGCCACTGCACCGTGCCCAGTGCCTTCTGTGCACCTGTGACCCTTGGTGGGCCACGCAAACCTGCAGCCAGGGTATGGGGACCTCTGGAGGGGATGAGGATGGAACAGCAAGAGGCAGTATCGCTGCCAAGGGCATCTCTGCCCAAGTCTGGAGGCAGCAAGGCCCCTGCACGCTCTAGGGCAGGTCTGTTGTCCTCTGGTGTGCCACAAATTTCAAACCAGTCCCAATTTCTGGGGCAAGAGCAAAGAGCCACGCTCCTGATTCTTGTGCTAGATGTTTTAACCACTGTAGTGTTCCTGTGTGCACATGAGTACATATGGCATGTGTGCGCCCTGGAGATGTGAGCTCCTGTGGGCAGGTGAGCATCTGTGCACAGGCACATGTGTGTGTGTGCATGTTTGTGCATGTGCGAGTGAGCATGTGTGCAGGTGCATAGGCATGTGTTTTGTATGAGTGTGTGCTTCTGCATGCACGTGGGTGCATGTGTGCTTGTGTGTGTGTGCACGTGTTTGTGTGTGCGTGTGTATTTCTGTGTGCTTCTGTGTATGTGCATGTGTTTTACATGTGTTTCTGTTTACATGTGTGCATGTGTGCCTGTGTGTGCATGTTTCTGTCTGCATGTGGGTATGTGTGTGCTTGTATCTGTGTGTGCGTGTATCTGTTTGTGCCTGCATGTGTGTTTCTGTGTGCATGTGTGCACGTTTGTATGTGTCTGTGTGTGTGTGTTTCTGTGTGCATGTGTGCACATCTGTGCATATGTGTTTGTGCGTGCATGTATGTGTGCATGTGTGTGTTTCTGTGTGCATGTGTGAGCTTCTGTGTGTATGTATTTATGTGCGCATGTATGCACATGTGTGTGCATGTGGGTGCACGTGTGGATGTGTGCACGTTTGTGTGTATGTGTGTGTTTCTGCATGTATGTGGGTGCACATGTGTGTGCATGTTTGTGTGTATGTGTGTGTGTTTCTGCATGCATGTGGGTGTGCGTGTGTGTGCACATTTGTGTGTATGTGTGTGCATGTGTGTGTTTCTGCGTGCATTTGGGTGTGTGTGTGCACGTTTGTGTGTGTGTGTTTCTGCATCCATGTGGGTGCATGTGTGCACGTTTGTGTGTGTGTGCATATGTGTGTTTCTGTGTGCATGTGGGTGCATATGTGTGTGTGTGTACATTTGTGTGTGTATGCGTGTGCGTTTCTGCATGCATGTGTGTGCATGTGTACACGTTTGTGTGTGTGTATGCGTTTCTGCATGCATGTGGGTGCATGTGTGCACGTTTGTGTGTGTGTGTGTGTTTCTGCGGGCATGTGGGTGCATGTGTGCATGTGTGTGCGTGTGTGTGAACTGCCTTGGGGGGTAGGGTAGGACAAGGACATTCCTGGACCCGGCGCTTGACAAGCTGCCAGGCCGTCTCCATTGTCATGTCAACCAAATATTTTCAGCCTCCACGCCCAGAAGCCTCCGGAGCTCACTGTCTCCTCGCAGCTCACACACCCCGGGCCAGACTTCCAAACCGCTAGGCAGATTTCGAGTCCCTTTTTTTAGCTGCTGAATGAAAAAAAAATAAGCAAACACAAATCTGCTGATCCCAGGCCGCCTCCTTTTCTGGAGAATTTAATTTCCGAGCTTTGATGTGATACCAGGGCCCAGAGGATTTGTTATTTCTAAATAATGAGCTGAATGTTTGTGCTCCCAGCCTGAACTTTTCTGGTTTGGGGAAAAATATGACTTTCCATAGACGCTCTTTGATGCGGCCAGTGGCGCTGCCGGCTCCGGGATGAAAGGCCTTTCAGAGGGCAGGCGGCGCTGGGCGGGGCGGCCGGGCCCTGGTGCCCTCGGGACAATGTCCTCTGCAGGGGCCCCACCCGCCGGCCCCTCCCTGGGCAAGGGCGGAGCTCGTTCACCAGCAGCCCCTGCGCTGGGACCCGAGCCCGGGGCCACCTGCATCCCGGCCCAACCTGTCTGGGGCCTCCTCCTCTCCCGGTGACCGCGGGGGGTCAGAGGGCGCCCCAGGCAGGGGCTGTCAATCCTGGGCGGGTTGTGGGGGGTGGGGGGCTCCAGGGCTGCCTCCCCGGTGGGCCCCGCGCTCCATGGAAGGGGCCCCTCCTACCCACGTCCTGCCTCAAACCGAGGCTGGGGGCCCAGCTCCCAAGCCGGGGGACACCTGAGCAAACAGAACGGAGGACACGGGCGGCACAGGCTGCAGCGCGGTCTGAGGCTGGGGGAGGCACCTGCTCCTCGCTGGGAGGTTAGAGAAAGGCGCCCCCTGCTGGCGGCGGCGGCCCCCGGGTGACCTGCAGGGCCTGAGGCCACGTGGAGACGGAGCAGCCCGCTCCTGGGGTGAGGGCACGGGACTGGGCTCAGCGCCTCCAAGACTCTCCCCGGGCCCTCCACTGGGTGTTCTTGTTGGAGTCCGCACAACCCTGGCGGTCTGAGGCTAGGCCAGGGTGTGTGGACCAGGGAGACCCCTGCACCTGGTGGGAGAGCCCAGCCCTCACACCCCTGGCACCTGCCCTGGCACCTGCCAGCAGAGCCCAGCCCGCTCCCCCCTGCCCCTGTGACTGTCAGTATCCGCAGGAGGGCCACGCCGCACCAGAAAATGATCATTCCAGGTCAGGGCTGGGGGATTGCGGCGCCCTCTCCCCTAACCCCACTGGTGGGCCACTTCACACTTGGGAGAGCATTTCCCCTGGGAAGCGGCCAAGCGTGCTTCCACAGGCAGCGTCACAAAAGGTCAAGAGGCAAACACCCTCGGTCGGCCGCCTCGATAATTAGCTCCTCAGCCAGCCTGCAGAAAAGCCATCGGGCCTGGACAGGCTCCCAAGGACAGCACCCCAGCACCCCGCCCTCTGTCCTGCCCAGTGTCTACACAGGATCTCCTGGCACCCCAGAGGGCGGCCCCCAACCCTGAAACACACAGCAGCAGTGGCCTGACCTCCCCGGTACTCTCTGCATCAGGTGTCTCAGATGGGGATCTGTGAGTCCCAGAATATGACTCACGGGTCTATGTCCACTCCTGGGCCCGGTGGGATTAAGAAATACTTTTTAAAAAATAAATAGTTTCATTAACCAGTAGTTCAGTCACAGGGTGTAAAATTTCAGGCAGGTTTGGAAATCATAAGGAACGCAGTGGGGAAAGTATAATGAAATTCAAATAAAGGTCAGGTTTAGTTAACGCTGGTGTGCCCGTATTGCTTCATTAATGAGACAAATGCCCTGTCCTCAGGAAGGATGTAGGAATGGGGGAAGCCGGGTGCAGAGTAGACCGAAATGTCTTTGCTCTCTCCACAAGTTTTCTGTAAATCTAAACATAAAATCCGGTGGATCACTTGAGGTCAAGAGTTCAAGACCAGCCTGGCCAAGATGGTGAAACCCTGTCTCTACTGAAAAAAAAAAAAAAAATTAGTTGGGTGTGGTGGCGGGCACCTGTAATCCCAGCTACTCAGGAGGCTGAGGTAGGATAATTGCTTGAACTCAGGAGATGGAGGTTGCAGTGAGCTGAGATTAAGCCATTGCACTCTAGCATGGGTGACAAGAGTGAAATTTCACCTCAAAAAACAAAAACAAACAAAACAAAACAAAACAAAAACTAAACATAAAATCTAAAATAAAAGTTTCGTTAAAAAGAGTTGGGGGAGGATATAATATAGGATCTTGTGGGCCACTCTAGGATTGGATCTTGTGGGTCACTCTAGGGTTAGATGTTGTGGATCACTCTAAGGTGGATCCTGTGGGTCACTCTAAGTTGGATCCTGTGGGTCACTCTAAGTTGGATCCTGTGGGTCACTCTAAGGTGGATCCTGTGGGTCACTCTAAGATGAATCCTGTTGGTCACTCTAAGGTTGGATCTTCTGGGTCACTCTAAGGTAGATCCTGTTGGTCACTCTAAGTTGGATCCTGTGAGTCACTCCAAGGTTGGATCCTGTGGGTCACTCTAAGGTGAATCCTGTGGGTCACTTTAAGGTTGGATCCTGTGGGTCACTGTAAGATGGATGCTGTGGGTCACTCTAAGATGGATGTGTTTCACTCTAAGGTGGATCCTGTGGGTCACTCTGAGGTGGATCCTGTGGGTCACTCTGAGGTGGATCCTGTGGGTCACTGTAAGATGGATGCTGTGGATCACTCTAAGGTGGATCCTGTGGATCACTCTGAGGTGGATCCTGTGGGTCACTCTAAGATTGGATCCTGTGGGTCACTCTAAGGTTTTTGGGCTTTGCGCTGAGTGTTGGCACAATGACTTTTACTATTGCAGGTGCTGTGTCTCTAGGGACCAAGTGGAAGTTGAGATCGCAGCTGGACAGCTACTACACCAATGCAGAAAGAAGGAGATGGCGGCTTGGGTACCAGTGCCGGGGGAGTGGGGGAGGAGATGGTTGCTTGGGCCAAAGGGTGGTGCTGAAGTTGGGAGAAGGGGTCTGATTCCAGGTATGTGTTGAAGGTGAAGCCAACAAGAGTCGCTGACAGAGTCAATGTGGGGATGAGAGGATGGGAGGGTCTGATCTGAGCCCGGGGTCTCGCCTAACTCGCTAGAGGGATGAGTCCACACCGACCCAGGTGGCATGTGGGGATGGACAGTGCAGGGAGGACAATGGGGAGTTTGTTCTGAAAATGTCCTGGCTGAGATGCCTCCTGGAAGTCAAGGTCAAGAAGCCTCTTGGATTTAAATCTAGAGTTGAGAGGAGACGTTGCCTTCCAGGGGTCCGTATGAAAGCTTCAGGTGCTTCCGGGGGACCCTCTGGCACGACAGGTCTGAACCCATCTTTCCCTCTCCAGTACTGCAGGGCTCCCACAGTTCTGCTTAGATTCCTAGCAGCCTCTGCTCAGCCTCTGTGCGCTCACCCTGTGCTGCTGGTAAATAGACACCCCGGACGGTCGGGATCCTTTAATAGACATCCCGGACGGTTGGGATCCTTTCCTCTCCCCAGGATCTTGTCTCTCCAAGCCCTGGCAATGTGAGCAGTCCTGAACTCTGATTTTCATCTTCCTGCTGGCATGACAGTGTGGAAAGCTCCTCTGAGCTTCTCGGATTCTCAGCAGGCCTCCCTGCTCAGCTTCTCAGCATCTCCGGTCATGCCAGTTATGGGTTTGCGGTTGCCCCAAAGGGTGCAGAAGTTCAGCTCACCTCCTGTTTCCCTCCCCCACAATATCTTGGGCCTTCAGGTCTTGGCTGCCTTGGTAACTCTCTGACACATTAGAATACATGTGGTCATTTGTTTTCTCCAACCTGGTTGATGGAAGCCAAAAGCAGACTCCTTTTTTTGTTGTTGTGTTGTGTTTGTTTGTTTGACACAGGGTCTTGCTCTTTTACCCAGGCTGGAGTGCAGTGATGCGGTCACAGCTCACTGCATCCTCGACCTCCTGGGCTGAAGCCATCCTCCCGCCTCAGCCTATTTCTTGAGTAGCTAGGACCACAGGTGCACACCACCATGCCCAGTTCACTTATTTTTGTAGAGATGGTGTTTCATCATGCTGCCTTCCACTTCGGCCTCCCAGAGTGCTGGGATTGCAGGTGTGAGCCACTGTGCCCAGCCTCCACGTTTTTCTTAGAGTTGAGTTTCATTTTATGGATCTATTATGATTTATATAACAACCTCTTATCAACGGGCTTTTAGGCCTTTGTAAATAATGCTGCAGTGAGTAATTTCACACATAGACGACCTCACCTGTGCTTGATGGTATCTATAGGATAAGCAAAATTGCTGGGCCAAAGGGCAGATGCATTTACATTTTTATTGATGTTGCCAACTTGGTGGTCATAAACGCTGTGCTAACTTGTACTTTCATCAGCTATGTACGACAGCGCCTGCTTCCCCGCAAGTTTGTCAACAGCGAGGGTTGCCTGGCATTTTGCTTTTTGCCAGTCTGACCCGTCATAAAATGGAACCTCCATTTAGTTTCAATTTGCGTTTCCTTGTTATGAGTATGGTTGGGCGCCCTTCTGTGTGTTAAAATGCCAGTTGCCCATTTAAGTTCTTTACTCATGTTTTGATGAGTTTGCTGGTCTTTATCTCATTGTTTTCAGGAGGTTTTTTTTTAATGTATTTGGGAAAGCAGCACTTTGTCTACTATATGAATTGCTAACGCCTTTTCCTCAGTTGGTGGGCTATCTGTTAATTTTGGCTTGTAGTATTTTAATATTAATATTTCTTTTCTTTCCTTCTTTCTTTCTCTCTCTCTCTCTCTTTCTCTCCCTGCTTCCTTCCTTCCTTCCTTCTCCTTCCTTCTCCTTCCTTCCTTCTCCTTCCTTCCTTCTCCTTCCTTCCTTCTCCTTCTTTCCTTCCCTTCCCTTCCTTCCTTTCTTCCTTCCTTCCCTCCCTCCCTCCCTCCCTCTTTCTCTCTCTCTCTCTCTTTTTCTTCTTTCTTTCTCTTTCTTTCTTTCTTTCTCTCTTTCTTTCTTTCTTTCTTTCTTTCTTTCTTTCTTTCTTTCTTTCTTTCAAGTCTCACTCTGTCACCCAGGCTGGAGTGCAGTGCAGTGCAGTGGCACGATCTCAGCTCACTGCAACCTTCACCTCCCTGGTTCAAGTGATTCTCCTGCCTCAGCCTCCTGAGTGGCTAGGATTACAGGCGCCCACCACCACGCCCGGATGATTTTTGTATTTTTAGTAGAGACGGGGTTTCGCCAAGTTGGCCAGGCTGGTCTTGAACTCCTGACCTCAGGTGATCTGCCTGCCTCAGCCTCCCAACGTACTGGGACTACAGGTGTGAGCCACTGCACCTGACCGATGTCCTGCATATTTCTTATTAGGCTTATTCCTAGAAGTTTGTTGTTTTTGCTACTGCTAAAATATGCTATTTAATTTCACTAACTTTGGTAACCGAGGCCAGAGCTACGGGAAACTCTAAATAAAGTCAACGCAACCAACCAGGCAAATAGCAAGAGCTTACTGAGCCTCTGTGTCGTCCTCACAATCTTGTCGGAATGAAGCTGCCCCGTTGGGTGTTGCAGGGACAAGAGAGTAGAAGATTCAATCCTTGCTTTTAAGTTGTTCAAAATTGATTGAAAAAGACATAGAGAGACACAAAGACACAGCCTGGATGGGGACAAGTGGGCGGCCCCAGGTGAGGGGCAGGTACCAAGGTCATCACAGGCACTTGTGTTCAGGCCCTCCGGGTGGCAGCGGGGAGGGTCGAAAGGGGACTGTGGCCGACAACAACACGGGCAGAGGACTGGCCAAGCAATTTCTAAGAGAAAAAAGAACACCTACGATGAACACGGGGAAAACACACCCTCCTCTCCAGTGCTTAAAAAAAGTGACACTCGGCCGGGCGCGGTGGCTCAAGCCTGTAATCCCAGCACTTTGGGAGGCCGAGATGGGCGGATCACGAGGTCAGGAGATCGAGACCATCCTGGCTAACACGGTGAAACCCCGTCTCTACTAAAAATACAAAAAAATTAGCCGGGCGAGGTGGCGGGCGCCTGTAGTCCCAGCTACTCGGGAGGCTGAGGCAGGAGAATGGCATAAACCCGGGAGGCGGAGCTTGCAGTGAGCTGAGATCACACCACTGCACTCCAGCCTGGGCGACAGAGTGAGACTCCGTCTTTAAAAAAAAAAAAAATATGTGGCACTCTAGTGGCCCAACGAAGTGGCAAAGATTTCCTTCAAGGTTGAAACCTTGGGTAGGAGTCTTCAACAGAAACAGAGGCCGGGGGAACGGCCACCGTCCCTCCACGCACCCATCTGGGCAGCGGCACAGTGGGCCACGACCCCAAGCGTGTCCCGCGCGCCGAGCACCCGTGCCACCCCGGGAAAGCAACAGAGAGCCAGGCAGGTGTGGGAAGTCGCGTTCTGGCTGGGGAAGCAGATGACACCCAGGTCAGCGAGTGAATATGGAAGCGTGAACTGCAACCAACGTCACCCCACAAGAGGGAATGCACGGGTCACTGAGGGAGGGAGTTGTGGGGATCATGGAGTGCGCGTGTCCTTCTCAGAGGGTGATCTGAAGGGGAGGTGGCCTCTGAGCAGAGAGGTGAAGAATGCAAAGGGACCGGCCGCGTGGAGACAGGGAGGAGGAACAGCGGTCCAGGCAGAGGGCATAGAATGAGCCAAGGCTCTGGTCTGGGAGCCGTGGTGGGCAGGACGGGCAGGGCGGGCATCTCTCTTTCTCCCCGTGGTCTACGGGCTTCTCCATGTGCGCGTTTCACAGCACGGTGGCCTCAGAGCATCCAGACGGCTAACTGGACAGCTGCTCAGGGTTGCAAGTGCCTGTTTCCAGAAACCAGGCTGACACCAACGGCTCCTGTGACTTCAGACCTCACAAGTCAAGCAGATTGTTTCTGCCGTCACCACAAGCCCACCCTGGAGGCCAGGGCAGGGGCCTGGACCCCACCTTCTTATCAGTCTCTCATAAGAAGAGCCCCTGGCTGGGCTGGGAGATGTCATTGTGTCTGTCATGGAGCGGCCAGTAGGCAGAGTGAAGGGTGAAGCATAGAGGCCGGCAGAGACCCGATGGTGCAGGCACCTGGCAGGTGGACGGAAGACAGTGGCTATGAGATTCAAAGTGCCGACTGAAAGGACTCATCCCGGCTGCCTGTGCACCAGAGCTGCATGCAAAAGGCAAGGTGGGCGTGGGGAGACCGGGCAGGACCCTGTTGCAACAGAGACGGAAAAGGGTCCCACAGCACCTGCTCGGTCCCCCGGCCACACCTGAGGTCCTCCCCTAACAGGGACCAGACCTTTCCTCACGCTCTTGGCCAAAATGAGATGACCATCTTGGTGGTGTGTGTGCTGCAAAGCGAGCCTGCCAGGCCAATTGGAATACGTTCAGCAGAATAATACCCAACTGTAATTCAAGCAAAGACAAACATCTCCTGTAAAGCTCACGGCATTCGGAGAAACATGGGAGAATTCCTGCCTCCGTGCGGGGGCCAATCAGATAGGGCCACTCCTGAGTTGCTGTGTGTTGGGAAATGACCTAATAGCCTTACAGGTTGTTACTGATTAATTTTGTTTGATGTGGGAGGCTGCATGGATTTTTAATAAGGGCTACTTGTAATTGCAGGCCGACTGAAGCTTCCAGAATCGTGAAGTGCATTTCAGGGAATTTTGCAAAACGCAGGATACAAGGCCTGCGTTCCCAGCACTCCCGGCTGGTAATTACATTCGAGCTGTTGTGTAGAGAGAACCTAGGGGCTCTCATTGACTAATGAGAGGAATTAGGGAGCTATTAGGGCCTGCTGGTGGGGCCTGGCTCTTCCCTTATAAATCTCCAGCCCGTCGATATCCTGGCCTCCCACTGAGGTGGGGTTTTAGTCTGTATATTAGAAAGTGCTGGAGAGGGGAAAACAAATACAGAGAAAACTTCTAAGTCCCCCAGGCCAAGGGAGACCCATGGGCCCCTGACATCTGTGCCAATGTGCTCTGCCCCTTTAAAAGGAGCCATGATGATGGCCAGGGTGACCACTCTGGGTGCTGGGTCCTGGGTCTGAACATGGCAGCTGCTCACTGGTGCATCCACAGCTTCACATGGGGGCGAGACCCTGTCTCAGTCGCCCCTGGAACAAGCCTTGTTTCTGGGCAGTGGCCACCTCTGTGGGTCTCTGGAAACTTGGCCATAGTGCCAGCTAGCTGGTGGGCAGGACACGGAGCGAGTGGGCTGGACTCACAGACAGCAGACCACCCAGTGCCTGGGGCGTCCAGGAAAACAGCACAAGGACAGAAACCAGCAAGAGCTGCATATGAGGGGAAGGAATGAGTTAGGAAGCACTGGGCTGCATGGAGCAGAAAAGACAAATCAGCTGTCTTCACTGAGAGAGAATGGACTGACGCCTGGGACAGGGAGGTCCCGAGGCAGGTGGAGTTCAGGCTTGGCTTGACCCAGGGGCTCAACAAGGCTGTCATGGCCTCAATTTCTTTCCATCTCTGCCCTCTGCGTAGTTGGCCTTATTCCAAAGCCAGCTCTTCCTCATGGGCACAAAACAGCTGCTGCAGTGCCAGGCTTCACATCTGCATCCCACCCTGCCCAGGAGACAGGATGTGTCTGTCCCTGCAGTCTGCATGAGGAGCACCCTGATTGGATGCCTGGGCTATGTGAGCACATGGCCAGAGGACAGGACTGTGTGACGAATGTGAGGGAATCACAACTCCTTTGGAAGAGGGGTTGTGGGCAGCTTGGCCCAAGCACACAGAGACGGAGACGGATGGGTGAGGGACGAATGCTTGAACAGTGGAGCTGGAGCTGGAACTCAGAGCCGGATGGAAGGGAGCTTGCCCTCTGCACAAGGCATTTGGGTTTCATTTTTAAGATGATCAGGGGCTAGGAATGCTTTGGGCTGGAGAGAGGGAGGTCTATGCAGCTGGAGAGGGGATTGTGGGGGGTGTGGGGGGGCCGGGGCCGGGAGGTGTGTGGGGCAGAGATGGTGGGTGAAGGGAGAGGGGCTGGGTGGGGCCCGGGAAGCCCAGTCTGCTCCACTCCTCCCTGTGGACTCACTCCATCCTCACAACCATTTGGCAGCAGCGTCTCCCCTCATCATGGAAGGAGAAGGGTGGGCAGGTGGCTGTCAGTGCCACTCCCATTTTCAAATGTGGAGGCTGAGACACAGAACCACAGGTTTCAAGATGACACAGCTGGTAAAGGGTTCGAACCCGGGCCTGTGGAACCCACTCCCACATGACACCCTTGAGGAACAGGGAGGCAGCTGGTGGTGGCTTCTGGGCAGACCCGAGGCTCCTACTTGGAGAGGAGATGGGTGAAGATCCAGACACCTGAGGAGACGGTCATGGGGCTGACTGGTGGGACAGGGGAGGTGAGGACAGGGCTTTCGACTTTTTGAGTTTGGGACAATGGTGGGTAAGTAGGCAGTTTTACCTGTGTCGGGAAAATTTTAAGACTTTGAAATGGGCAAAAAGGCTTGTGTGTCCCGTCTCCCGCACCCTTCCGGGGTCTTGCCGTCTTTCACGCTCTTTTGCAGAAACCTGACAATAATACAATAATATGAATGACGTGTGTCTGTAAAAATGTTCTGTAAATCCACTTCGGTACTCCTTGTTTTTCTTCCTTTTTTTTTTTTTTTTTTTTTTTTGAGACGGAGTCTTGCTCTGTCACCCAGGCTGGAGTGCAGTGGCGCGATCTCGGCTCACTGCAACCTCCGCCTCCCACATTCAAGCAATTCTTCTGCCTCAGCCTCCAAGTAGCTGGGATTACAGGCACCCGCCACCACACCCAGCTAATTTTTTGTAAGTTTAGTAGAGACGGGGTTTCACCATGTTGGCCAGGCTGGTCTTGAATTCCTGACCTCAAGTGATCCACCCACCTCGACCTCCCAAAGTACTGGGATTACAGGCATGAGCCACCGTGCCTGGCCCATTCCTTATTTTCTATATAATGTGCTTTGAATTCTCCTGTGAGCCAATTATAACATCTTATTGATTTCCTTGCTAATTAAGGTGTTCAATAAAATCCTTGATACATTTCATATTTGTAGGATAGTCATGCTTTCACCTTAAAATTCAACACTTAAAATACGACACTTGACTATTGGAGGTGGGTTTGGGGCTCTGGAGAGGGCAAAGCTGGGGGAGCCTGGGGCGGGAGGTCCAGGGAAAGATGGGAGGAGACGCTGCCTGAGGACGTGGCAGGGACGGGTTTGTAAGTACTGCCTCCAGGCCTGTCTGCAAGTCCCTTCTCATAGCACTGCCCCCCACACTGGCCTCCCCCGATACATGTGAGGCTGGAATGGTCACTGCTGGAGTGGCCATGGTGGGCCAGCCCTGTACCCAACCCTGCGGCGTTGGTGTCCTGCCCACATCTGCACTGCTGTCCCTCCAGACTTCCAGCAAATTCTCTCCTACGACCCTATTAGTGGGGACCGTGGGTTTCGTGTGTTTTCTCAAACATCTCTGGGGGCGTTGAAAATCAGAGGATGCCAAATGTGTGGCCCCACAAGGATCTGGGGTCACAACCTCAAACAGCACCCCCAGGTCCAAAATTTCGTCGACATTTCTGTTTTCTAAATAGGATTTCATGGAAACTTTGCATTCGACTCCAGAGGACATCTGTATTTGCTTTAGTACAAAACAATGCGTTAAATGGTTTTCCACTGTCCACGGACAGAATGACAACACATATCGTTTGAAGACCTTAATGGACTCTATTTCGATTCTAGAATTGGACAACGTGTCCCTCTGTAAAACAGAATTAGTGCTTCTGTGAGCTGAGCAGAGGGGGGCGGCTTTAGAGACGGAAAGGGCTTCCTAGAAGAAAGCAGAGGTGAAGAACACAGGCAGAGGGGTCGTTTCAAAGTCACTGTCCCTGCAGGGCAGTAACTAATTGTCTCACATTGGGTGACTTCAGGCTAAGGATTAAAGCAGAGGGAACTTCATTCCACGCTGATTGAAGACTGGAACCGGCCTGTTTGGGAAACTGGCCATTCTCTCTCTCTCCTTTCTTTCTTATTTTTCTCTCTTTTTTTTAAAAAAGAATTTATTATTTTTTATAGAGACAGGATTCCAGGTTCCAGACAGTGTTGCCCGGGCTGGTCTCAGACTCCTGAGCTCAAGCGATACTCCTGCCTCAGACTCCCAAAGTGCCGGGATGACAGGTGTGAGCTGCCGTGCCTGGCCAATCACCCTCTCTTGATTTTTTGGAAGGTCAGATGACAACTTCACTTGGGTTTGGTGACGGACAGCCTGAGCATGGGCGACTGCATTTGATCTTTAGTCTGGCCCATGTAGGGCCCAGAGCAGGCACTTAGTTCAAAACCATGGTCTTCTATAATTTTTATATAACTAACACCACAGAGGAAGGAGACACTAGGGGGGCACCCTCCTATCTGCCTGGATTTCCCAACTCTGAGGCTCCTTCAAGGGGAGTGGAGGGCACCTCAGTTTGAGAGGCTGGACTTCCTGGGTTTCTCTACTGGCAGCTGCCCAGGGTCCCCGGACCCCCTCTGCCCTGCCCTCTGTCCTCAGCAAGGCCCCTGGCTGGGGTCTTTCTCTGGGGTAGCTGCTTAGGGTCCCTGGGCCCCCTCCCCACCTTGCCTTCCTAGCCCCAGCAAGGCCCCTGGCCGGAGTCTCTCTCTGGGGCAGCTGCTTAGGGTCCCTGGGGTCCCTCCTTGCCCCCTGTCCTCAGCAAACCTCTGGCCTGGATCTGTCTCCAGCTAAACATCTGTGGACCCCCTCCCGGCCTTGCTCTCCCGGCCCCAGCAAGGCCCCTGGCCTGGGGTCTGGGCAATACCCCTCCCAGGTAAGGACAGGAGTGAATCCAGAGACCTCTCGGCTTCAATTTGGTGCAGAGGCCCTAAAGGGCATTTGAGAAAAGATGGGGTACGGAGGGGCCCGCGGGCAGCGCGGCTGGGCGCCAGAGGCTGAGCGGGTCACTATCGAGCTGCGCCCCGGGACAGCAGCTCTGCAAGCGTTCACCACGTTTCAGCCCCTCTTACAGGGTGGCTGTGGGGCAGGGGCTTACAGAGCCAGCCTTCTTGGTGGAGCCCTCCCACTGCCACCCCAACCCCGCTCCGTCCAGGGCGCTGCTGTCTTTTGGGGCGTCGGGCTGCAGACCCGGACCCCAGACCTGGCTCTGCGGGGAAGCGGGGGCGGGGCCTGGGTCTCGGGGGTGGGGGCCTGGGTCTCGGGGGGGCGTGGCCGGGGTTGGGGCGGGGCCCGGATCACCGCCCTCTGCGCCTGGCCAGCCCGCGGTCCGGCCCATCCCTGGCACTCTGCTGCCACCTGGTGGCGAGGCGCAGCCGTGCAGCCTGGGTCTCACCTGCGGGACAGCAGGTGCACCGAGCTCCTGGAAGGCAAGGACCTCCGGCTTCAGGGGTGGAATCTGGAGAGGGTGGGATGAGGGGGAAGCTGCCGGCTCCTCAGCGTCCGGTCACGCCTCGGCTTCCGTGCCCAGACAGGGAGAGGGGCTTGTGACAAGCACATCACCACCTGGGCTGGGGAGCCCCGCGCTGCACCTCCAGAGCTAGGAGGGGCTGCGCATCAGGGACCCGCCACCCTCGTTTTCCAGCTGGGAAACTGAGGCTAGAAAGGCCGTGGCTGCGCTTCCCAAGGGCAGTCCTCCCGTGCATCGACCACTCACCGCCTGGTCTGTGGATGGAGTCTGTGGGGCAAACAAGGAAACAGGCGCACAAAACGGTCATGCAATTAACGCAGCCTAACATCAGAAAGCACGCGGGAAGTGCAATGGAAAACACAGCAAAGCCGGAAGGCCACAGCCTGGGCTTGTCCCGTGGGCACTGCTCTGGCCGGGTGGGTTGGGTGTGGAGTGATGCATGAAACCGGTTGCTGCCCAGGCCTGGGGCAGGGGGAGGAGGGCGATCCCAGAGCTCCGTGGGTCATAAAGAGGTGGACTTTATTCTAGGTACCTGGCAAGGTTTCCTAAAGGGGGCTGCGGGGAAAAGGAGTGTGACATGATGTGGCTTCAAGTCCCACCCTACCTGCAGGCCTGGCTGGAGTGGGTAGGGACATGCTGGCTTCAGGTGAGTGTCCTGGGCAAAGGGGCTTAGGTCCAGGCTGTTAGGACTTCAGCACAGAGGCAGAAGGATTTGCTGTGGGGAGAGATCCAGGGAGGTTACGGCCCACTGCCAGGTGTCAAGCTAAGTCACTCACAGGTGTGACGGGAACAGGGCCAAGTGACGTTTTTAAGTGGCCCTATTTTCAATCCCGGGTTTACACTGTTTGCATGATCTCATTAATTCAGCACAATAGTGCTGGGTGTTTCTCTCCTTATCTCGCTTAATTGGTGTAACAGCCAGTGAGTCAGGCACTATTGCCCCTATTTCAGGCACAAGGAAGCTGAAGGTTCAGAGAGAGATGAAGTGCTTTGGCTTCCCCAGCAGGAAGGGGCTGCAGGATTCATCCTGGGCCAGACTGTGCGTGCCCTTTTAAAACGAAGACACAGGACCGGGTGCGGTGGCTCACGCCTGTAATCCCAGAACTTTGGGAGGCCAAGGCGGGTGGATCATGGGGTCAGGAGATCGAGACCATCCTGGCCAACATGGTGAAACCCTGTCTCCACTAAAAATGCAAAAAAAAAAAAAAATTATCTGGGTGTGGTGGGCGCCTGTAATCCCAGCTACTCGGGAGGCTGAGGCAGGAGAATCACTTGAACTCAGGAGGCAGAGATTGCAGTGAGCCAAGATCGTGCCACTGCACTCCAGCCTGGCGACAGTAAAACCCTGTGACCAAAAAAAAAAAAAAAAAAAGAAAAGAAAAAAGAAAGAAAAGAAAAGACAAAAGAAGACACAATTCTTGTAACAGAAAATTACTAGTTTAAGGTGCACAAGCCAGCTGTTTACAGTATATTTACAATATCGTACAGCCATCACCACTACCTAATCCCAGAACATCTGCATCACCCTAAAAGGAAACCTTGTACCTGTTAGCTGTCTCTCACAAGTGTCCCTTCCCTAGCTCCTGGCAATTCCCTATCTGCTCTCTCTCTCAGTGGATTTGTCCATTCTGCACATTTCATACAAATGCAATCCTGCAGTCGGTGGTCTGCTGTGCCCGGCTTGCTTCCCCTGATCTAGGTGACTTTGAGGCTCATCCAGGTTGAGCCTGGGCCAGTGCTTCCTTCCTTTTCATGGCTGAATAATATTCCACTGCACGGACAAACCACCCTTTGTTTCTCTATCTGTTGATGGACAGGTAGGTTGCTCCCACTTTGTGGCTATTGTGAGTGATGCTGCTGTGATCATTTGTATCCTAGTATCTGTCTGAGTCCGTATTTCAGTTCCTTCGGGTGTATACCCAGGAATGGAACGGCTGGGTCATATGGTAATTATGTTGTCCTTTTTGAGAAAATGCCAAACTGTTTTTCAAAGTGGCAGCACCATTTACGTTCCACAAGCAGTGTGTGAGGGTCCTGGTTTCTCCATATCCTCATCAACTCTTGTTATTTCCTGTTTAAAAAATTTATAACCATCCTAGTGGGTGTGGAGTGGAGTCTCATCGTGGATTTGATTTGCGTTTCCCTAATAACTTAGTGACATTGACGAGCTTTTCAGGTGCTTAGTGGCCGTTTGTATATCTTCTATGGAGAAATGTCTATCAAATCCTTTGCCCATTTTTAAGTTGAATTATTTGTCTTTTTACTGCTGAGTCTAGGCCAGATTTTAAATCTCACTCCCGCTCTGGCTGAAGTTACCTGGGCTCTACATAAAGTTCTCGAGTGCTCAGCAAACAGTGCTCTCAAGCAAGGGCCAGTTGTCTGGTCAGGGTGTGAGTTTTCTCCACCACTGCAACCTCTGTGTGTGAGCCAGTGATAACTTACAGATGGGTAGTGGGGAGAAGGGGGAGGCTGTGGGTGACGCATCCCACACTCCTGCTCTTCTCACCTCCTGCATTCCTTAGCAAAGGCCCCCACCCCAATCCTGCCCCACCTTTGCCCTCCCCCAGAACCTATGATGTTGAGCCAAGTTCCCCTGACCCTTATAACCGGGGCTCCTTGTGACCTCAGCCTTCTCCCTGCTGATTTCCGAGTGCTCGTGGCTGCCCCTCTCCCTCCCTGAACCACCTGGAATCAGGAAGATCATCCGCTTCCAGCACCATCCAACCCTGGGCGTGGAGAAGGGTCAAGAACACGGCTCTGCCACTGCCCCGGCTGGGGCTGGACTAAGCTTAGCCTCTCAGCTGCTCTGCGACCTTGGCCACGTCTCTATCATCCCTGTGCCCTCACCCCAAATAGGGCTAACCTGTGGGACTGACCTCCCAGGCTGACTGAGAGCTCATGTGGTATCAGGCAATAAACAGGAGGGTGCTGTTACCCCAGACTGCTCTCAGATTCTCTCTCAGAGAAGCCAAATCAGACAAACAGAGAGACGCATCCTGGGTGCACGTTTCCAGAGATGAGAGGCTGCGCCGGACCCTTTTTGGTAGCTGCCCAAGCACAGAGCTGGGGAAACAGAGCTTGGCAAATATTGACCCGAATACCTGGGAGGGAAAGGCAGAATGGCACACAGAGTGGGATCCAATCTGTGTGACAAAAACTAGAATGTGAGGTCTGAATCTGCAGAGAAACGAGTGTGCAGAGGGCACGTGCTGGTGCTCAGGGCAGCTGCCTTTGGGGTTTGAGGTTGAAGGGAGGCAGGTGAGGTGGATAAAACTGTTATAAACTGTTATATGTTCATCCCCACCCTCTTGTGGAAGGAGGGCACATCCCGGCTCCCTGACACTGGGCTTGGCGTGGAAACTGTTCGGACATGGGGCTTTAGTGGGAGCTGCAGTGTGCGTTGTGGGAACTGCACTCCGGAACCTCTCCTGACCCACCTGGAATAAGTGTCCCCCTGGGTAGCTGCCACCTGAGCCTGCGTCCCAGAAAAAAGCACAAATGGCTGAGCCCAATCCACAAGGCGAAGCACAGCTCAGCTCCCCATGAACAGACACCAGCTGTGTCTACCCTGACCGGTGGTTACTGCTGCCCAAGCCTGTGAATGGCCACTTGTTGTGCCCGCCCTGACCAGCGGTTACTGTGCAGGAGCCCTTGGGTGCCAGGGTGGTTTTCTCCCTGCATTATCGTGGCAAGAGCTGACGCATACAAAGGGAGGGTAAATGGGGTTTTCACCTTTTACTCCATCATCTAAGAAACTTAGACCAAATCTGTTATTCTTGAGAGAGAAAAGGAGGCTTAGAAGAAACAGGGGTGCTGATTCTGTCTCAGAGCATCTGGCTGGCCCCCGTGCCCTGCGGCCGTCGACGCTGCCTGGTGGATGTCCGGTGCGGTGGCTGCTTCTCCGTCCCTCCCAGCTGACGGTGGGCTGTTTGCAGGCACAGTGGCACCCTGTTGTCAGGACCGGCCTGGCTGGGCCTGGCAGGGGGGCAGGTTTGTCAACGGGCTGAATCCCAGAATGCCAGAAATGGAATGTAGAAGTCATGGGATCTGCACAGAGGAAATTCAGCGTGTATCAGAGTGGGCCAGGTGTAGCAGTAATCCTTGGTTCCTGGTGAGCTATCGTTTTGGAAGTTACGGGAGTTTCTCTGGGTTTCATCCGGTGCAGATACAGGAAGGATGTGCCCTCAGGATGCGTGCGTCCTGCCTCCCTGCTGTTGACTGAGGCATCTCTGCTGTCTCCACCAGAGTAAGTTCCCCTGTCATCCAAGGCCCTGCACATGTTAGCCTGTGTCACTGGGGAAGGAAGGCTTGTGGCCTCAGTCTGCTTACCTGTAACATGGGGTTATCTGGCATAAGCAATGTTGTGGACTAACTGTCCCAAAAGCACCTCCGACAAATCACTTAGTATGATGTAAATCCCTCAGAAAGATCCCAAAATAGGCTGCGCGCGGTGGCTCACACCTGTAATCCCAGCACTTTGGGAGGATGGATCACGAGGTCAGGAGATCAAGACCATCCTGGCTAACACGGTGAAACACTGTCTCTACCAAAAATACAAAAAAAAAAAAAAAAAAAATAGCCTGGCATGGTGGTGTGCACCTGTGGTCCCAGTTACTCGGGAGGCTGAGGCAGGAGAATGGCGTGAACCCGGGAGGCAGAGGTTGCAGTGAGCCAAGATCACCACCACTGCACTCCAGCCTGGGCAAGAGAGTGACACTCCGTCTCAAAAAAAAGAAAAAGAAAGAAAGAAAGAAAGAAAGATCCCAAAACATGGCAGATTCCTTTCAAATGCAGAGCTGCACTTTCAGAAACTAGGAAAAATCCAAACTGAAAACGGCTGCAGGAGGTGTGTGAGCAGATGGTGCAGCCGTTCCAGGGGTGGGCAACTAGGCTCAGCTGGGAAGAGCCTGTGTTTCGATGCCCATCGACAGAACAGAGATGAGGCCTTGGACTCACACACGCTGGGGGTGAGAACCGCGACCGTGGGTGGAGCCCAGGCCTTAGCAGAGCTTGTTTGTTTTAGTCTGAGCTCTGGTGGGAAGAAAGTTTCTGCTAAGAATTACAACAATAAAACTGCCTGCATTGTGGTCAGGTTGAAAAAATGCACCACCAGGAGGCCCGGGAATGCCCAAATGAGGAACTGGGGGAAAAGTGGGATGAGCCTGGAAACCCCTGGGGGCCTCTGGCAGGAGCAAATTGCAAATCACCCTGGGACACATCCTCAACAGAGGCCACACAGCATTTCCGGATAAAACTATAGACCGTGAACTCACAGTAGAAACCTACAAGCCCTGCAAAGAAGAAATGCAAAATATGCAAAGCAGTGCAGTGGCAAGATGACATCTTCAAGAAATCCAGACAAAAGAGTCATCAAATATGCAATATTAAAATTTTTCAAACAATTAAAAGTATGGAAAGAAGATATCTTAAAAAATGAGTAAAGACCAGCAAACAAGGTAAGAAAATCAGGCAAATTTGGAAAAGAACAACAACAACAAAAAATCTCCTAAAAATGAAAAATACAGTCACTGAAATTAAAACAATTTAGATACAGCTACTGAGAATTCATAAGATAGATCTGAATAAATTGCCAAGAATGAGACAGACACATAAATAATTATTGTTTTGGAAGTTAATCTCTCAGTCATTATCTCTTTAAATGTCTCCTTTCCCAGATCTATCTACATGATAGATTACAATGTTGTAATATGTGTCTAATTGGAGTTCCACAGGGAAAATTGGTGAAGGGAGACATTTGAAGAGATAGTGGCTGAGAGATTTCCAGGACTGATGGAAGTCATGCGTCTCCAGATTCAAAATCCTAAGTCCTGAGCAGGTTAAATCAAAACGAATTTTCACACAGCATGTTGTAATGAAAGAGAAGAAAACTAAAGGCAAAGATGATTCAGAAAGGCAACTGGAGACCTTTGCTTCTGGCCAACATGGAGTAACAGGACCCGGATTTACCCGTCTACCTAAAATAACCCAAACCAGGCAGACTACGTGAAATGAGAGCTTTCAAGAAACAATACATCGTATAACAAAGTATAAGGATCCCTGAGCCACGGGAACAACAAGGTAAGCCCTACAACCACCCCGGCTTCCTGCCTTGAAAACGTTCTCAGGACGTGGCTCAGGGAAGCGGAACCCAGGGGAGCCTGGCAAACTCTTGGAGTTAGGACACAGAACTGAGGGTTCAGGAAGAACAAACCAAGACGATACAGCTCACAGGACAGAGTGAAGGAGAGGGGAGAGGGGCACGGGCGAGTTCTGGTATCTGCTGAGGAATCCCCTGCTGCTTGAATATTCAGCTAAATACTCATCAGCATTATTTTTATGTGATGAAAATACCCAGGGCTGCAGAGTGAACCATCTGAAAGGATTAGTGGTACCAGTTCCTGGTGCCCACACCGGAGAAGGGCATAGTGCCTGTTCTCACCAGCCAGGTCGGAAGCCTCATGTTCATGGGACAGAGAACACAGAGGAGCCTTACTTCCACAGCGGGGACTGTTTGGCCCTAAACCCAACACTGATCTTTTCCACTCAGGATCAAACTGTTTCGAAGTAACTTCAATTAAGATGCTGTAATATGCCTAACTGCTGTTTCACAGGGAAAATTAGGGAAAGGAAATATTTGAAGGGATGTTGGCTGAGAAGCTTCCCAAAACAAAGCACAAGAATATTTATAGAAATACAAAAACACCCGGAATCCAATCAAGAAAAATTCACAAAGTCTAGCATCTAATTAAAGACGACCACATGTAAGGAGCAGGAAAACATGACCCAGAGTGAGAAGATGTAATCAATCTAAACCAGCCTGGATTGAATAGGTGTTAGAATTAGCAGAGGCAAAGACGTTAAACACTTATTATAACTGTCCTTTATGTGTCCCCCCAAAAGTTCAGTAGTCAAGTGGAAGATACTAAAAAACACACATTGCACTTCCAGAGATGAAAATTATCATGTCTGAGATGAAAAACAGACAATTGAGATTAACAATGTATGAGACATTGTGGAAGAAAAGGTTAGTGGACTCACAGCCATAGCAATAGAAACGATCTAAGGTAAAACCATGGAGAAAACAGAGTGAGAAAATGACCAGGGTATCAGTGAGTTCAGAAGCAACTTCGAGGAGACTAATGTATGTGCAACTGGGGTGCCTGAAAGTAGGCAGGGGGCAGGGCAGCAAAAGTTTTTAAAGAAATAATGGCTTAAAAATGTCCCATTTTGATGTAACAGTAATAATGAACTCACAGACTGAAGAAGCTTGATGAACCCCCAAGCATGATAAACATGAAGAAAACCACACCAAGGCACGTAATAATCAAAATGTTTAAAAACAATGGCAAAAGGAGCATTTTATAAGTAGCCTGAGAAAAAAAGGCATGTTCCACAGGGAGGAGAAAAGACAAGGCTGACTGCAGACTTATCATCATAAACAATGCAAGTGAGAGGACCGTGGAGAAACATCTTTAAAGTACAGAAAGAAAAGGAAAATGATAATGTCAATTTACAACTCTGTACCCAGCAAACATATCTTTCAAAAATGAAGGGAAAATATAAAAGCTGAAAGAACTGGCCACCACTGAACCCGGATCCCAAGAGAGGATATAGAAAGTCAGGCAAACATCTCCTTCAGGCGGGAGGAAAATGCTACCAGTTGGAAATAGAAGTCTACTCAGCGGAAAAGAAGAGCACCAGAAGTGGTAAACACATGAGTAAATATATGAGATTTTTCTTATTTAAGTCTTTTCAAAAGATAATGACTCTTTAAACGAAAATAATAGGCCAGGTACAGTGGCTCACATCTGTAATCCCAGCACTTTGGGAGGCTGAGGTGGGTGGATCTCAAGGTCAGGAGTTGGAGACCAGCCTGGCCAACATGGTGAAACCCCGTCTCTACTAAAAATACAAAAATTAGCCAGGTGTGGTGGCGGGCGCCTGTAGTCCCAGTTACTTGGGAGGCTGAGGCAGGAGGATCAGTTGAATCTGGGAGGCAGAGGTTGCAGTGAGCCAGGATCGTGCCCCTGCACTCCAGCCTGGGTGACAGAGTGAGACTCTTTTTTTTTTTTTGAAAGCATAAAAGAAAGAAAGAAAATACTAATAGTGTATCATGGGGACCATAATGTAGGTAAAAGTAACTATATCACAACAGTAACACAAAAGCCAAGAAGTACCCCATTGTAAGGTTCTTATGCTGAAAGAAAGGTGATATAATACTATTTAAAAGTAGATTGTGATAAGATAAAGAAGTATATTATAAACCCCAAAGTACCCACTAAAATAATAAAGCAAAGAGTTATAGCTAGTGAGCCAATAAAGACAATAAAATGGAATAATAAAAAGTATTCAATCAAAAAAGGAAGCAAAGAGGGGAACAAAGAACTGAAAAAACAAAAAGAGAACAAACAGCGAGAAGACAGACTCAAACCATATCAATAAACACATTAAAGGTTAATAGTCGACTGGGCGTGGTGGCTCACGCCTGTAATCTCAGCACTTTGGGAGACCGAGGCAGGCAGATCACGAGGTCAGGAGATCGACACCATGGTGAAACCCTGTCTCTACTAAAAATACAAAAATTAGCCGGGTGTGGCAGCGGGCGCCTGTAGTCCCAGCTACTCGGGAGGCTGAGGCAGGAGAATCACTTGAACCCAGGAGGCGGAGCTTGCAGTGAGCCGAGATTGCGCCACTGCACTCCAGCCTGGGTGACAGAGACAGATCCGTCTCAAAAAAAAAAAAAAGGTTAATAGTCTAAATACTCCAAGTGTAAGGCAGACATTGTCAGATGAGACAAACAGCAAGAAGATAGACTCGAACCATATCAATAAACACATTAAACGTTAATAGTCTGAATACCCCAAGTATAAGGCAGACATTGTCAGATGAGACAAACAGCAAGACCCACTGTGTGCTGCAGAGACACACTTTTCAATATAGAAGCAAATAGGTTAAAAGTAAAAGGATGGGAAAGATATACCGCACTAATACTAATCAAAAGAAAGCTGGAGCTGCTGTAATAACACTAGGAAAAGTAAATTTCAGAGTGGACACGATTACCAGGGATACAGAAGGTTATGTCATAGGGATAAACGAGTCAACGAACAAGAAAATAACAATTCTCAGTAAATTATCCCCCTAATAATATGCTGTCATAAAACAGGGATCAATAACTGATAGGGCTGCCACCAACATCGATCAATCTCCTGCTCTGTTTGGAGGCTTCAACACCCATCTCCCCGTAATTGATAAAATAAGTAGACAGAAAATTATTAAGGATGCAGAATATTTGAACAACACTGTTTACCAACTTAGCCTAGTTGTTTTTATGGAACTCTCCTCTCATAGCAGCAGAATATCCATTCTTTTCAAGAGCGTATGGAACACTGACCAGGTTGTCCATGTTCTGAGCCACGAAGCAAATCTCAGTAGATTTAAAAGGATTCAGATGATACAAGATACATTCTTTGACCACAGTGGAATTAAATTAGAAACCGACAACAGAAAGATCTTTGAAAAATCACAAAACAGTTGGAAACTAAAGAACACACTTTTAACAATCCAGGAGTAAAAGAAGAAATCAAAAGGAAGATTAGAAAGTATTTTGAAGTGAACAAAAATTTTAAAAGCATCATACCAAAATGAGCAGGGTGATGCTAAAACAGTATTGAAAGAGAATTTTATAGCTCTCAAAACTTGTTTTGTAAAAGAAGAAAGTTTTCAAATCAATGACCTCAGATTCTACCTTAAGAAGCAAGAAAAATAAGCGCAAATTAAACTCAATGTATGTAGAAAAAGGAACTAATAAATATCAGAGCAGAAACAAATGAAACATTAAAAATAAATTTAAAAGTGTGTTCTTCAGAAAAATCAGTAACGTAAATAAACCTTTAGGTAGACTGATCAGAAAAAACAGAAAAATGCCAGTTAGTACGAGGAATGAGAGAGGTGGCATCCTAGCAGAGTCGATGACTATTAAAAGACTAATAAGATATTATGAACTTTTTTGTGCCAGTAAGTTTAGCAATTTATAGGAAATGGACTCATTCCTTAAAAATCACAAATCACCAAACTTACTGAAGAAGAAATTGATAACCTGAATAGCTCTATATTTGTTAAAGAAATCAAATTGGCAATTAAAACCCTTCCTACACAGAAAACTCACATGGCTTTGACTGGTGAATTCTACCAGAATTTTAATTCTACACCAATTCTTCCAGAAAATTGAAAAGCTGGGAATACTTCTTAGCTCATTCTATAAAGTCATCATTATCTTAATACCCAAACAGGTTACAGTCATTAGAAGAAAAGAAAACTAAAGATTAACATTCCTCATATAAAAAGTCTACTAGAGCCGGGCCAGGCTCACACCTGTAATCCCAGCTACTCAGGAAGCTGATGGAGGAGAACCACTTTGAGGCCAGGTGTTCGAGACCAGTCTGAGCCCCACAGGGAGACCTGTCTTGAAAAGAATTATTTAAAAAAATTAACAAGGCATGGTGGCACAAGCCTGTAGCCCTAGCTACTGGGGAGGCTGAGGTGGGAGGACCTTCTGAGTCCAGGAGTTCAAGGCTATGCTGAGCCATGATTGTGCCCCTGTACTCTGCACTCCAGCCCGGATGACAGAGTAAAACATTGTTTCTAAAAACACATACATGTATGTATACGTATAATTGCCAAATGGAGTTCATTCCAGGAATTCAGGGATGATTTAATATTTGCAAAACAATCAATGTAATGAAGCATATTAGTAAAGCAGAAAAGAATATCCTTATAATTATCTCAGTCAATGCAGAAAAATCATTTGACAAAATCTCACATCCATTCCCAATAAAAACTCTCAGCAAACTAGGAATAGAAGGAAAGTTACTCAACCTGATAAAGGGTATCTATGTTTAAAAACCTGTGGCCTATAAACTTTATAACCGGTATAAAGATGGAACGCTTCCCTCGTAACGCCAGGAGCAAGGTAAGGATGTCTACTCTCGCTCCTACTATTCAACAGGGTCCTGGAGGCTCCAGCCAGTGCAGTAAAGCAAGAAAGTAAGTGAAAAGCATCCAGACTGGACATGAGACAGTAAACCTGTATTCAGAGAAGACAGGCTGTACGTAGAGAATCTTACGGAATCTATAAAAAGCAATTACAACCGATAAATGGGTTTAGTGAGATGGAAGAATATAAAATCAACAGACAAAAATTAATTTCATATCTGCATACTGAGAAGTAATCAGAAATGGAAAATTTAAAACTGCCGTGTAGAGTCCTATAAAAAGTCGAACTTGCTAAGATGTCAACTTTTCCACAACAGATTTTTGGCTTCAACACAGTCCTAATCATCATTCCAGCAGGTTTTCTCATATAAATTGACAAACTGATTATACAATTTATTTTGGAATTGCAGAGAACCTAGCATAACCCAAATAACTTTGAAAAAGAAAAGCTGTAAGACTCTCATGACCTGATTTCAATATGTATTGGGAAGCTACAGTTATCAACACCGTGGTGTTTATGTTAAGAGAGGCAAATAGATCAATGGAACAGAACAGAGAGTTTAGAAATAGACCCTCACACACATAGGTAATTGATTTCGGCAAAGACATCAAAACAATCTCATTGGGGAAACAAAATCTTTTCAACAAACGGTGCCAGGATGATCGTATGGAGAAAAAACTTATCTGACACTGTTACCCAAAACTTGATTTTAGGTGGAGCGTATTACCAAATGTGAAACAGAAAACTGTAAAGCCTCTAGACAAAATTATAACCTGGGTATAGGGAAGGTTTCTTAAGGCAGAGAAAAAATTTTTTTTGACACATCAGAGTTTATCAAATTAAAAATTATTTTTGTCAATATTCCATGAAGAAAATAAATAGGCTAAACACAGACTGGGAGAAAAAGTCGTCCGAAACCCGTAGGACTTTCTCAGGAGCGTACAAAGAAGTCCTACAACTCAAATATGAAAAAGAGGAAATGCCGACATAAATAAGCCAAACGCCCTATTCAGCAATGGAAAGGAACGGAGCACGGATGCACGCAAGACACAGGCAAGTCTCAAAGCCTTGTCTCGGGAAGGAGCTGTTGTATGAAGTTCTACGACACACAAAACTCATCTGTGGAGAAAAACATCAGAATAGGTTTGCCTGTGAGGCTGACTGAGGAGAGAAACTTTCTGGAGTCAGGGAAATGGTCTTTGTTTTCCTTCAGGTCCGACCACCCACTGCATGCATTTATCCAAACTCACAACGGCACCTTTAAAACGGGTGCCTTCCACTCCAGGTACAATTTACCTAAAAAACTAAAACTCTGCAAACAAGTATTGAGCTCTAGTTAGTTATACACATGCTGAAATATTCAGGGGCCAAGTGCACCCACATGAGCAACTCACTTTGAAGTTTATAAAAGATTTGATGGATACATGTCATATAATAAAGCAAATGTAACAAAATGGTAACAGTTGCAGAATCTAACTGGTGGGTCTATGGCTGTTCACTGCGCAATTCTTCCTGCTTGAAATTTTCATAATGAAATGTCAGTGGGAAATACCAAGAGGTGGTAACGGTCAGGACTGATCAATTGATAGACAGCAAATTTTAAAACAACCACAGTCTATGCCAGGAGATAATGGAATACTGTTTTAGAATCGAAACAAAGAAAGAAAGAGAAGGAAGGAGGGAGGGAAAGATGGAGGAAGACATTACTTTTCAGACTAAGACGGAGATATCACCACCAACAGAAAGAACTACTTAAGGATCTAATTCAGGAAGAAGGAAATCTATCCCAGAAGAAAGGAGTAGGACCCCGGAACAAACTACGAGTGAAGAAAATGGCAAACATCTGGAAACATGTGTCCAGGTATTTGCTACATAAAACAATAAGAACAGTGAGTAATCTGGGGTTTAAAAGAACAAGCTGGAACTTGTATCAGTCACGATACTTGGTTGCAAACAACGCATCTGGTCTGGCTAAGTTTAAGCAGAAAGCACACTTATTAACAAATATTAGGGCACTTGAACTCGGAATGTGCCCAGCCAGAAACAAAGCCTGGCCCTGCCCTGGGGGCTTCTCCCTGGGAGCCTCACCGTCACCCCTGCCTGGCACCTGCCACGTTGGACAGTGTTTCTCAGTAGGGCAGGCTGGCATCTTGAGAAGGACGATTCTTCATTGTGTGGGGTGGTCTTGTTTACTGCGGAGTGTTTAACACCTCAGTCCACACCCAATGCTTGTCAGTGTACTCCCAAGTCATCACAGCCACCAAAAACACAAGCGCGTTCCCAAGGCCTTCAGGGGCGAGGTGATGCCGCCTTTAGTTGATGTCTCTGTGGGTCTTTTCCCCCTCGCTCTCCTGCTGCCCCATCCCGCACAGGCAGTGCTCTCGGCACAGGCAGCACAGGCAGGTGCTCTCAGCAGGGGTGGTTTACCTCCAGGACATATTTGGCAAAGTCTGGATATATTTTTGGTTGTCATGACTGAGGGGTTCCCACTGAGAAAGGGCAAGGATCCCAGCAAACACCCTACAGTCCCCACCACAATGAATAATCCAGCCCTAAATGTCCATAGTCAACAGTGCCAAGGTTGAGAGACCCTGATATGGGTAGTGTGGTGGGGTTTAACCTTTACATTTTAGGACATTGGTTGTCAACAGAGGTTATGAGTGAATATTACCCAGAGGCACTGGACGAGGAGGTGGATGTAGTAACAGACGAGACTTTGCAGGGCTGCTGAGTATAGTTGTACAGGTTGTGTACTGCACAATCAAAAAGTACCACTCACACTGTAGACCCTATACGCGTGTGTATTTTTTATGCCAATTTTCTAGCAGATGACAGTCCAAAGCCATTGGTGACAGATCAGGATCCACATGGCAGGTGAGGTGGAGGCCAGGCAGGCAGGGCCCCAGTGCCCGGTGGGCTCTGCACCAAGAGGAATAAAGGGGAGGTTGGCATTCTTCCTCGTGAACATCAGGGCCCTTCTAGGAGGTGCTGTGATCGAAATAGACAGAAATTGGTGCTTGAAAGTCAGAAACACTGGGGCAGGTGTCTCCAACCCCACCTGCAGAGGAGGGGTAATCAGGAAAGACTTCCTGGAGGAGGCAGCCTGGGAGCTGCATCTCAGGGCACAAATAGGGGTTAGCTGAGCTGAGAGGGGGAAAGATGCCCTCCTAAGCAGAGGAGCTAACGTTTTGTTTTTTAGCAGACAAAAAACATGGCAGAGAGCATCTCCGGAGGCTGATAGAGAACTAACAAGGAAGGCAGGCATGACTGGGAGAGCTGAGGGTGCCCGTTCTGGGTGGGGGAGCAGGGTGTGGTCAGGGTCTCTCCAGGCAGAGAGGGAACAAGGCCACTTGTATTTACTGCAGTCACAGGAATGTTAAAAAAAAATACAGAATAGGCCGGGCGTGGTGGCTTGTAATCTCAGCACTTTGTGAGGCCAAGGTCGGTGGATCACTTGAGCCCAGGGATTTGACAACAGCCTGGGCAACATAGGAAAACCCCGTCCACACACACACACACACACACACACACACACACACACACACACACACAAAATTAGCTGGGCGTGGTGGCAGCTACTCGGGAGGCTGAGGTGGTAGGATCACCTGAGTCCAGGAGGTCGAGGTTGCAGTGAGCTGTGATTATGCCACTGTACTCCAGCCCGTGCAACAAAATGAGACCCTGTCTTAAAAAAAAAAACGGGGGGGGGAGGGGATTATTTTCAAAAATGGGACAAGTGGCCAAACAGAGCTATACCTTTTTAAATTTTTGTTTAAATGTTTACTTTTAGTGATTTGACACATTTCTCTGTCACACACGCCTGTGTGCAATCTCATCTCATATAAAGCGTCCTTGTCTGCAGCCCTCACATAGGTGAGGCTTGGAGCCCCTTACCTCTGGACCTGTGAGACCCTGGGCTGGGAAGTGGCTGTGGGAAACAGCAAGGCTGCCCTGGACGGGCACTCAGTTCTGTTTGGAGCCCCTCCCTGGGGCTGGGAGCCACCTGGCCAGAGGGTGCCCAGGGCCGGGACAGAGAGGGCAGAGGCCCGGGCTGGAGGGTGCAGGGCACAGGCTGTATGGGAGGTCTGCACCTGCAAGGGGTTGGGTCATTCTGTCTCGAGTCTGCCCAGTGATCGCAGGGATGACTGCAGATGAGGGGGTCTCTTTGGGGACATCTGGAAGGTTCTCACAGCCTGGACTCCATGTGCGTGTGCATCCTCAGTGCCCAGCAACGCCAGCCAGCCCTGGACCTGGCGCCAGGCCATGAATATTCGCATCCTCAGAAGGCCGGGGGGTGTCTGTCCAGAGCCGAGGTCCCATCGGTCTTGATGCTATTGCAGACACACAAACAAACAAGCCACATAATTTCTTCCGCGGCCTGCCGTGGTTCCGTGAGCGCGGGTGCCTGGTGCATGGCCCCCGCCCAATTACATCTCAATCAGTGTTAAAAGGCATCTGACATTTCCCTTTGATTTATGTATTAACCTTTACATCCAGCGCAGGCGGGCGCTGATTGCTTTCATCAGCTGCGCTGAGGCAGCTCCGAGGGGCTCCTCCCAAAGCTCTTCCCACCGCGTCCCCAGGCCGAGTGCCTCCTGTAACACGGAGCTTGCTCGTGGAGACCCCAGGTTGGTGCACGAAGGCCGAGGCTGCGTCCTGGCCATCCCCAGCACCTCCACTGGAGGACAGGCTCCAGGAAGCTCCGGGAGCTGCAGGTCCACGGCTCTGTGCACTCCTTTCTCTGCGCAAACGGCGTTGAAAAAGACGGTGACTGCCAACTCTGTGTTGATGTGAGCGGTTGTGGGGCTGTGAGACTGTGCAGCTGACAGACAGGGGTATGGGTTCCCAGAGACTCCCTCACATGTCTGCAGCCTCCCACAGCTGCCCCGTCACAGCCCCACCCCACGAGTGCACAGAAACCCACACCACACACTTGTGTGCACACGCTAATGGGCAGACTCACTTGGCACAAGCACATGTGTGCTCACTGACATCCACACTGCACACTCATGCACATGCACGCTTACTCACATGCACACTCACACACACTCACATACACACTCATATGCACTCACATACTCACACACACACATACACACTCACATACACACACATGCTCACTCACACTCATCCAGGGACACAGACTCACTCCCACTCAAACACACACTGGCACACCCAGCAGACGTGTACACGTGGGCACACACCCGATGCCCACTCGCACACAGAACATGCGGATGGCTGAACCAATGGAAGAGACGCCCCAGCACCCTCTTCACCCCGGGGCGCCTGTGCAGGACGGGACTTCAACTCACATCTGGACGGAGGTGGTCAGGCCGGATGATCCAGGCGGTTCCACAGCCGGACGTGGGACAACAGTGTGTTTTGGGTTCCAGGAGATGGTGGGGAAGGGAGACAGGGAAGGGAAGGCAGCCAGTGCAGGTAAAAGGGCAGGTTGTGGCCCAGGCACCTGGGGCTCAGTGCACTGGGAACCCTGAGAGTCACGGGCATTGTGTAGGGGCCCTAGGCTGAGCCCAGCCCTGGATGGGGACAGACGGGACAGCAGGGAACAAATGGTGAAGTGGTCAGTGCCCCTGCCGTCCCCTCTTCTTCTCGAAGGCCTTTGCAGAGCTGTCCCCTTGCTGACCAAGTCCCCAGCCCTCGGTCCTGACCACCCAGAGGGCACGCCCCTCACAACCGTCCCCAGCAGCAGAGAGGCCAGGACTGCAGCTCTCAGACTCTCCTGGGCCTCAGCAGCTTCTGGGGATGCAGACTCCAGCCCCGCCTCAGCTGCAGCAGCTCAGAACCTGTGGGAGAACCTGCATTTGCATCAGACCTCCCAGGCAGTTCTCACAGGCAGTACCCAGGCAGCCTAGGTGTGGCTACTAGGCCACACCTCCCCCGGGACCTGAGGCTGCTGTGTCCGTCTCATCAGTCAGGATTCCACCATTAGGGATATTTTGTTTCTTGGACCAAAGTACTTATCCCCCATTATTAAACATATATTGAACTGCTTTTGTATAAATCAGGATTCCTTCCATTGCAACTGTCCAACTGTCACCAAACCGCCCTGAGCCCAGTGGAGAATGATTGGCTTAGGTGACTGGAAGGCAACACTGGGCTTCAGGCGTGGCTGGATCCAGGTGCTGGAAACAAGCCCTCAGGAACCTGCCTCTCCTGCCTTTTGGTTCTGCATTCTGCTGTGGAGTCCATCCTCCCACAGGCTTTCCCTGGATGGCTGCAGGTGGCACCGACAGTCCCAGACCACATTCCACTGTGTGGACCCTCCCTCCCCATCCATTCCAGCAGAAGCCCAGGGCTGGGGTCCATTCCTTGCGTTTGGGTCATGTGATGCCTCCACCCCAGTCTCTGCGGCCGAGGGGAAGGGGTCAGCTGGTGAGGCCTGGATCAGGGGTCCACTCAAGGTTGATAGTGGGCCAGGTGTGGTGGCTCTCATGCCTGTAACCCTAGCACTTTGGGAGGAGGGCAGATCATTTGAGCTTAGGAGTTCAAAAGACCAGCCTGTGCAACAAAGTGAAACCCCATCTCTATAAAAAACACAAAAATTATCCAGGCATGGTGGTGCACACCTGTCGTCTCAGCTTCTGGGGAGGCTGAGGTGGGAGGATTGCTTGAGCCTGGGAGGCGGAGGTGGCAGAGAGCCAAGATCACGCCATTGCATTCCAGCCTGGGTGACAGAGCCAAACCTTGTCTAAAAAAAAAAAAAAAAAAAATCCTGGCTAACACGGTGAAACCCCGTCTCTACTAAAAACACAAAAAATTAGCCGGGTGCGGTGGTGGGCACCTGTAGTCCCAGCTACACGGGAGGCTGAGGCAGGAGAATGGCGTGAACTTGGGAGGCGGAGCTTGCAGTGAGCCGAGATCGCGCCACTGCACTCCAGCCTGAGCGACAGAGTGAGACTCCGTCTCAAAAAAAAATACCAGGATGAAGGAGGTCACCCCCACCCTAACCAGCGGGCAGGGGCCACTTCCTAGAGGAAACCCCATGAAAGGTGACTCTAAATGGATGGTTACAGACAGGACCCTCTCTGTCCTCATGCTCCCAGCAAGAGGCTCCCACGGCCCAGGCATGATAGGACCAAAGTGAAAACCTCCCTTAGCCCGGTTGAAGCAAACCAGTGTGGACAGAAAGACTCCAGCGGCTCCTAGCCCCACTGTGCCTGGTCCGTGGCCGGCAGGAGGCCACACCTGACCCTGGGACGGATGGCCGTTGGGTCCATGGCCGACAGGAGGCCATACCTGACCCTGGGCCATTGGGGGGTCACAGAACCTGTCTGCTGCAGGCCTCAGTCCCCCCATCTACAGAAAGGGACCAAATCCACCTACCCAACCTTTCAGGGAGCTGTGCTGAAGGCTGAAAATGCTGCCGGGTGCTGAGGACTGAGCCTGGGAGGGCTGTTGCTTCTGGAGGCCCATGGGGTCCCCCAGCTCAGGCCCAGGATAGCAGGCTCCCCAGCGCACAGTGCTGACACAGGGAAGCTGTGGCCCAGGCAGTCCCCAGAAGTCACAGGCAGAGAGAGTATATCTCCCAGGCCCAGCTGGGCAGACACCCTTGGGGATCCCAGGATCCTCAGGCCAGGCCCAGCATAGCCCGGGGTCCCCCCATCCACCCGGGCCCACGGAGGGGAGGCGTGTGCCCCTTGCAAGCAGGGAAGCCTGAGGTTTCTGGGACCGAGCTGCCAGCCTCCTCCGTGCTGAGGGAGACACCTCGAGCCAGGGTTTTCCTGGCCCACATCTGGCCGAATCAGTTCCTCTACAAAGAAAACAGTGGGAAAAATTGTTCCCAGCTTTTCAGAAATTGTTCCCAGCTTTTCAGAAACGCCAGACACACGTGGCTCCTCGTCTCTGTGTTTGGGATGGCTGAGCCACATACGTGCCTGCTCTGTGAGCCAACGCTTTACGGGAGGCAGGAGCATGGCCAAGAAACACATCGCAGCACCTACTGTGTGTGAGGTCAACTGCAGGCCGGGAAGCCGGGAGGCACAGGAGCCTCGGGAGGCAGGGCTGGGGGTACAAGCGTGAGGACCTCCGGCCTCCTTCGGGTGGGCAGCAGGGACCCTGGAACCAGCATGACTTGTGCAAATCCTTACCCCACCTCAAACCACACGGCCCTAGGCAGGGCTCTGTGCCTCAGTTTCCTCATCTGTGACACGGGGAGGAGATGAGATGTGTCCGTTAACTATGAGATGCCTCCTCACCTCTCGGCCTGGGAGTGTGCACCCAAACCGCTCTGCCTGGGGGCTGGGCAGAGGAGGACATTTTGCACCAGGCCTTGAAAGCCAAGTGGGTTTTTACGAGGCTACAAAGATGAAAAAGGCATTGCAGAGGGAGGAAACCACGTGTGTGAGGGCATGGAAGCGTGACCGTGGCAGGTCAGATGGAGCCAGCAGTCTCAGCTCAGCAGGACCCATTTTCTCTCCCATCCTGTAGACAGAGAGAGGAACATTCTCACTGTGCCCAAGCATAGCCATGGGCATTTCACATGCTGTGCATTGTGCATGCACATGTGTGTGGCTATATGTGTGTGTGCTTGAGCATACAGGCGTGTGTGCGCATGTGTGTATGTGGATATGTCTGTGTATATGCATGCATGTTCACGTGTGTGTGCCTATGTTAGTGTGCACATGTGCAGGTGCATGCATGTCTATGTACATGTTTGTGTGCTCACACATGTATGTGTGTGTGCCTATGTTAGTGTGCATGCATGTGCATGTGTGTGGATATGTCTGTGTATGTGCATGCATGTTCACGTGTGTGCCTATGTTGGTGTGCATGTGTGTGCACATATGTCTATGTACATGCGTGTATATATGTCTATGTACAAGCGTGTGTTCATGTGTGTATATGTATATGCACACGCGTGTGTTCATGTGTGTACATATATGTCTATGTACATGCGTGTGTGTTCATGTGTGTGCATGTCCATGTGATGTTCTGTCTTTGCATCTCAGGCCTATGAAGGCAGGCCCAGTAGACAGCCAGGCACATCTGCACTTGGTCAGCCTCAGGTGCAAGGAGGCTTCAGGACACTAGGGAGGGGACCTGCTGACTCTAGGGACAAGCGGGAGAACTGGGTGAAATAAACCATTTCTTCCTCCTCTGTCTGAAACAGCCTGGGGTGGGAATCTGAAGGGCTGGATTTATTCCTGGGTTTGGCTGCTTTAAAGCTGTGGGTCCTCTCAAGCCTCAGTTTCCCCATTTGTCAGAGGAGAGTGTTCTCTGCCCTGCACCCTCCCAGGGTGATAAGGTGACGGCTGTTGGGAGTCTCCTCTGCAGAACCTCACCCGGGATGATACACAAGACTCACTTTCAACACCAGAACTTCCCATCAACGGGCTCACCAGCCTGCGGCATGCTGGCTTCTGCTGCCTGGATGCACCTTCCCTGGGCACTAGAAACAAAGGAGGCTGTGGGCAAAATGGTTCACAGAACTTCCTCAAGGCCCTGACTTGTCCGAGCCCTCGGCCCAGATGCAGTGTCTTTGAAGGGGGCAACCCATCTCCCCTCTTCCTCTCCCCCACATACACCAGCCTTTTCTCCTGTGCCGTCTTTCTCTGGCTAAAGCAGCTGGCCTTCCCTGTGTGGACAAGGCCCAGGATCTGTGGCTGGGGCTGCCCTCATCCCTTCTGTTGGGTTCAGACATTAAACTGCCCCAGGAAGGAGCCGTATGCCCCACCCCAGACTTCTTGCTGGGGGAGCTAAGCCATGCCTGTGTTTGTCGACGCTGTCATCGCCCAGGATTTCTGTTACTGTTGGCCAAAAGCACCTATCGAGAGAGCGTGAGGAGCCTCAGAACTGCACAGGGTGCCCTCATGTGGCAGGGCCCTTGCAGGCGTCACTCTGACCATGTCCGTTGCTGTTTGTCCAGCCCTGTACGCGGCCCCAGGATGGAGCGGCGTTGCACAGAAGGAAGGGCCTGTGGCTCCACGCTAACCTGTGAAGCAGCATCACATCTGTTAACAGATGTTAAGCAATGAATTGCACGAGTGGGCAGATTTTTCTCGCTCTCTGGAACCAAATTGATTCAGGTAACTGTCTTAAGAGGGGGCTGGTCCAAACCCTCTCTTCTTCCTACCCCAAACTCGGGAACGAAGAATGCAGCGTTTCTTGCTACCTGACCTCACTTTGCAGGAGCTGAGTTTAGTTGGAGGATCCAGAGGTGGTGTCCCTGGGTGAGAATTAGCAATTGTGGGTGAGTTTCTGGACATAGGCTTGCTGGGGGGTGTGGAAGGACCTGTTAGCCGGTCCCAAAGTGTTGGATGGGTTTCCTTGGCGAGCAGTGTGGATGTTGGAAGCCATCAGTGCAGACACCTCAAGGTCCTCTCGGCCCTGGCTCGGGGCAGGTGCCTGGGAGGGTGCAGTGGGCAGGCATCAGGTGTGCGGCTGTGGTGCCTCCATTGGCTGTCGAAGGCTCCATACTCCTCTGTTGCCTCACTCCACACAGAGTGCAGGGGAAGCCGAACATGTCTCGCTTGACACCGGGTCCACCGGGGTACCACTGCAAACCCATATAGAGCAGGTGTAGTGTGTGGTGTGCGCTGAAGTCGCTCTGATGCAGAGGGGAAGTTGAACCAAGTTCAGGGGCTGTCATTCAATTTCCTTTTCTTTTAAAAAAAAATGGCATCGCCGTGTGACCTCCCTTTGTTTATTATAAATCTAATACCGCGAGTTTCAGTTGAGTGAACTCACATCTTATTTGGAATCTGGGTCTACAGTTGCCTAAAGCTGGTGGGAATGTAATTGTACACAAGCATGTGAGGCCTGTTAATTTGCAATCCACGATGCACGGCCTGGCTTGACAAGCCCCGCGCTGGGTTCTGAGGAGCCGTTCTCTGGCACGGCAGAGCGCGAGGACCCGGCACATTTGCATAAGAGGCACTTGGTATTTTTCACAGGATGAAAACATGTAATTTTGCAAATGTTTATAGGTTGTTAATTTGGCTGAATAGCAAAATCAAATTACAGGTAATAGGTTGTGTGCACTTCCCCTTTCCTGGGTTTCTTTTGTAATTACGGCAAGCGCGGCACACCAGGCCCCTCTTGGTGGAAATGGGAGGGGTGTCCCCCCAGAAGCGCCTCGCAGCAGTGAGTCCTGGCCAGCCACATTCCAGAGCTGGGGGAGGTCAGGCTGTGCGTGGAGTGGCGGCCCCACCCCGATGTGGGACCCCTGGGATCCAGAATGTTCCCACCGTCTCTGACACTTGCTCAGGAGTTGAACAGAATCACGGCTAAGGGATGGAGGAGGCCTCAAGCCTGTGCCCGTTAACTTCCAGGTTAGAGGATGTCATGCTGCCCTTGGCCGGGCATCCTGGGCTCCTGGGATCAGGCAAGTCTGGCCTCTACCCCAGCAAGCTCTGAGAGGCCCCTCTGAGCCTCAGTTTCCTGCTCTGGGTCATGGAGCTGTGGAGTCTGCCCCGTGCTCTTCTTACAGGGCTGCTGGGGCTGGCGGGAGGGTGGGATCCCTGTGGGAGAGCAGAGCTATGAGAACCGAGCTTCTTTACATATCAACTTGGACTGAGGTTCCCGCTGCACCTGCTGGAGTGGGGACCGCACCTCTGAGGAGAACCGAGCTTCTTTACCTATGAACTTGGACTGAGGTTCCCTCTGCACCTGCTGGAGTGGGAACTGCACCTCCGAGGAGATGAGAGTGGGGCCCCTAGCATCCCGCCAAGAGGTCCACCGCCCACAGCCCCAAGCCTTACACTGCAGCGGACGGCACCTCCGTTCTCTCTTGGACTGTCATTACATCGTTCCCTTTCAGTGGGGAGAGCTGGGGGCCCTGTGAGGTGGCGGCACGCCCCGGAGGCTTGGGTGTGTGGAGACCCTGGGCCCTTGGACCTGCACCTGGGCTTGGAAGACCTGTCTCCCCTCCTCCAAATGCCATCGGCCACTCTCAGGGCCCCGACACTGACCCTGTGGGTCACTCCAGACAATTTGCTGACCTCTGAGCTCAGACCCCTTTGCACACTGACCAGGCACGTGACCCTCTCCAGGCTTCACCGGTGCCCTGGGGGATGAGTGTTACTGTCTCCATGGGGTCCTGGGGGGTGAGTGTTCTCAGAACCGTGCCCAGCACATGGAGAGCCCTCAGCAAACACCAGCCCCTGTTTCTACCAGGATTCGGATGCCCTCCTGGGCTGACCCTGGGGACACTGGGCCTGGGTTTGCTGGGATGTGGCAGAGTCGTTGTGAATGATATAACTTCCCCATCCATCTCCTCCCCTCAGAGAAGCTTCCTCCTCGGACCCCGTGAATCTATTCATCATCTGTGTGCAGGGCGCCTACTGTGTGCAGGAGAGGAAGTGACCCACGTGTAGGAATTCTGAAGATTGAATGTGCTCCGTCCACTGCCTCCCAGCACTTCCTCCCTCCACCCTGCAGCCCCGCGTCCCATCATCCACGCTCCCACTCCCTCCCAGCACCTCCTCCTGCAGCCCGGCAGCCCCGTGTCCCATCATCCACGCGTTCACTCTCTGCCACACCTCCTCCCTCCACCCCGCAGCCCTTGGTCCCATCATCCACGCGTTCACTCCCTCCCAGCACCTTCTCCCTCCACCCCGCAGCCCCGCGTCCCATCATCCACCCGTCCACTCCCTCCCAGCACCTCTCCGTCCACCCCGCAGCCCCGCATCCCATCATCCACTCGTCCACTCCCTCTCAGCACCTCTCCGTCCACCCCGCAGCCCCGTGTCCCATCATCCACCCGTCCACTCCCTCCCAGCACCTCCTCCCCCCACCCCGGAGCCCCGAGTCCCATCATCCACACTGGGACAGGCATTCTGGGTAGATGCTCACTGTGGGACCTCAGCCTGACCAAAGACTCTCAAAACCTTGCCCCTCTGAGTCCCATCTTTAGCAGAGCTTTGTCAATAAGACTCTCAGTCTAGTCCCAGGATGGCCTGAGGCACTGGACACGTGCAGCTGTTTCAGGTGCAGTGGCCTGAGTGTAAAGCACAGTCTCCTGTTTGAGGAAGCCGCTGGTGTTCCCCAGACTCCTGGCAGCCGGGGGCCAGCTGTGCTGGGGGAGGGTGGGGAGGGCTGGGGGGCAGGAGGGACCAGGCAGGGCCAGGAGGGGCTTGAGGAGCCAGGTGAGTTGGGGAGTTCAAGGGTCAGAGGAGAAGCCTGGAAGGGCTGGGGGTCCAGAAGCGGCCTGGGAACCTGGGGGTGCTACAGGGCCAGTAAGAGTTGGGGGTAGAGAGGGGTTGGGGGGAGAATGGGAGGGGCTGGGAGGCAGAAAAGACCCAGGAGGACCAGGGGGTGCCAGGAGGGACCAAAGGGAGCCAGAGGGGTCAGAAGGACCAGGCAGGGCTGAGGGCACAGGAGGGGCTGGGCAGGACCTGGGAGAGGGATGTGGGAGTGCAAGATGGGACCTGGCGGGGCCAAGGGGAGCCTGGGGGCTGTAGGGGTGGTCAGGCGGTGCCAGGAGGGGGCAAAGTCGGACCCTCAGTCCCCAGGCCGCCAGCAGCCTCAGGCAGGCCCTGTGCTTGTTTTGAGTTTCACATTTTGGTGAGAAACGGCCTGTTTGGGTTCCTCCTCTGGAAAGTGCACATGGAGAGACTCCGAGGCCCTCAGCATGGAGATGGACTTGGCCTGGCCCTGGGGCAGGGCTGGGAACCGGAAGGTTAGAACTGAGGAATTTCAAGAGCCCAGCCCTGTCACAGCCTGGAGTGGTGGGAGTGGGGGCACCCTTGTTCCCCAAATCCGGTCAGAATCACAGAAGAAACCAAGACAGAGGAGGGGGCCACCCGACCCCTGCGTGGAGGCCAGTGGAGGCTGCTCAGAAGAATCCAGGCGGGAAATGCCCAGCTGTGTCCTCGTGCCAGTCCCAGCCCACTGAGGGCTGTGTCCTCTGGCCCCTCACTGGCCCCTCACTGCCCTGGTGTCATCCTGAGGAAGTTTTTGTCCCCGGCCTGCCAGTCGGATGGGAGGTGGCCATGAGGAAGCTGACAGTGCCTGGGGCAGACCACAGGGTCCCAGGAAAGAGGCAGGGAGTCCAGGGCCTGCTTCCTGGTAGGGAGGTGCCCAGAGAGCCCCCTTGGCCTGGGGACTGCGGGGAGCCAGGTTCCACGGGGACCCCCAGCTCAGCCCTTTATACCCCAGGGAGCTGGTCCCTTCCCTCTCTGTGTCCCAGGGCCAGGCAGATGCACAGGGGCGTGAGATGGGAGCAGAGCTGGGCCAGGGCCCATGGGTCCAGCTGACAGCCTCTCGCCTAAGCCCTGGGTGATGCTGTGCACAGCCCATGCCACGGGCGAGGAGCCTTGGACTCCAGTGGGCAGAAGACCCTGCTGTGGACCCACAGAGGCACGACTCCCAGACCAGTGCTCCTCTGTCCCAGGGAAGCCAGCGCCACCGCAGACCTTCAGGGCAGCTGTCCTGGCTGGGCGACACTGAGGAGGGAGCTCACGGAGACCCCCACCCTCTGTACACCATCCTCACCTTCTATGAGCACAGGATGGAACTGGCCAGGAAGAAACGCTTGGGGACAGGAGCAAGAGTAGTGTGTGGTGCATGCCGAGGCTACATTAACCAAGGCCAAACACCCAGACCATGGGAGGTGACTGTCCTTCTGAGCTGTGCAGGTGTTCCATATATCAGAAAGAACAGGGACAAATGGAGGTGGATGCAGGAGCTGCATTTCAAAGGCTAAAGAGATGGTAAGTCTGGCCCGGATGTGGGGGCTGGTGGGTGTGGTTGGGGTCTTCCCATGCGTGGTTCACTGGCTGCACCTCCCTCCAGTCACACTGGCCTCTGGTCCCCGGCACAGGGCTTGGCACAGGTTGCCCCCCTACCTAGAAGGCACTTTCCTCCTAGCTTGTTGTTCCAGCTCACCGTCACCGTCACGGCCTCGGCTCCTGAGAGCCTGACCTGGCCATGCACTTTGCAGCACTCATCCTCTGCTCAGCGCCTTGTGGGCTCCCTTCCTGACACATCCCGGTGCAGGGCTCTGCACACACGCGGAGCTGTCTGTCTACTTCACGCGTGTGCTGTGGGGCTGCAGTCTAGGCCTCTTGGGTTCATGGTTGTGCCCCAACTCCTAGCTCAGGGCTCGAGAATGTTTGCTAGTGAATAAACAAACAGCTCCCACCCTGCTCAATCAAGGACGGAAGGAATTTGAAGAAAAGGCTTTTCTCTTCTTCCCCAGGAGGCAGACCAGGGGCCAATGTACAGCAGATTCCAAGAGTCCTACTTCAGCTGGGTGCAAAGGGCAGGTGTCAGCCAAGGAGGCCTCTCTGGAGGGGTGCTGCTACACTAGGCCCAACCAGTCAGCAGTGCGGGGGAGGGTCTCATCTGTGGTCAGTTTGCACTCAGGGACCTGGTGGTTGCTCTCAAATCTGCCGCTCTCCCGCTTCCATCTGTGGGAGGGAGGGATAAATGTGGGATTCCTGGGATTCTCCATCCTCCAGGAGCCACCATGGGCCATCCCCTCACTCCTGTGACATTTGGTGGAGGAGCCTCTGCCCAGCTTCTGCGAGAAGGGGCGCCCTGAAGTCTCAGGAAAAGGAGGTCAGGGCCCAGGTGCCACCCAGCCTGGGAACTTTCGTCCCAAGCACAGTCATTTGCACACAGTCATTTGCACGCCGCTGAACGTCCGCCCAGCAGCACCTCCCTACTTTGTTAATGGAAGCCCGGTGATCCGTAACCTGCATGTGGCAGACATCTGCTCGGGGGTAATGCGGTGGTAATGTACATATCGATGATCAATCAGCGGATTTGCAAGAAAGGCATAAAGTATTTAATTATAATTGTGTGGGGCAAGTCTGCGTGGTGGCGGCGACATTTGAGTAGGTCACAGCCAGCCCTCACCCTGTTATATTAAATGCCATTCACTCTAAGGGCTGGGAACCTTTCTGAAGTTGCAGGGTATCACACACTGGCAAATTGAAAATGTCCCTTTGCTTTTAAAAATATGATTGATACCCTTTGCAAAACAAATGCTACACCTCATCGTACACAGATTTCCCCCAGTGCCGCCCTTGCCTCTCCCGGGCATAGAGTCTGCATTTGGCCACAAATACATTCTCAGAGGGGATAAGCTATAAAGACCTTGACTTATTCTGAGGCCCCCCCAGGAGCGTCCTGTTTAGGAAAAGGGGTTTTGTTGTTGTTTCAAGTCAGGCTTTGCTTACCAGAACAAAGTGCAGGAACTCAAAAGATAAAATGTAAATTTTATTTCCTCTGTTGGCAGCAGAAAAATATATCTTCGGATACTTTCTTTGCCATATACTTACGTATGGGAGCATCTGCCTCTTATGACCGTCTAAATTACATCTTGTATGATTTAAATCTAGGCTTTTAGCACAACCAGCAAAGGGATATAAATAACAAGAGTGCAGACAGACACAGGGCACACACCACAATACACACGCACACACACGTGTACACACCATGCTGATAGCCTGTACAAGCCAGCATGGAGAGGGTGAGGAGCCAAACTGGAGCTGCATGCCTGCGATGCACGGTCCCATCCGTGAAACGAGCGTGAGAGCCGCAGCACCCATCTCCTGGGATCCTACACCTGGTGGGCGGTGGGAGCGCCGGAAATGCTGGCTGCTCTCCCAGCAGAGAGTTCTGGAAACCAGAAGCTGACATTTGCAAAGGAGAGGTGTCCACATTGCAAGCCTCATTTCCACTTCCAGGAACAGGCATTTGAAGCTGGGCTCCGGCTCGTTCTCCCTGGGCGAAGGGTACCCTTGTAGGCAGAGGCTGTGGTTGTCTGAGCCAGGAGGCTGGGGAGTGGGCGTATCTCCACGGGGCCAGGCGTTCACAGCATCTGTCAGCAATGGCCTTCCTCCCTCTTCTCAAAACAATGAACCAAACACATCAAATCTATTTACAGGGCAGGTGAGTGGGGGAATGCTTGGATTTTTCCGAACAGAGATGAAGCCAGGGCCAAGCATCTTTTGCATGTTCTGATCTGTCTCTGCAGCCCGCCTACCTTCACGGCCGCCCAGTCCCTGTTTTTAAGGGTCCGATAAAGCAAGACTATGTAATTCCCAAACCAGACAGCCAGCCTCGTTGGGTGCGTTTTTGCTGTTCACAAAATTAGCCAATCGTTGTCACCCAGCGAATCGGATTAGGTGTAATCCATACTAATGTTCCAATTAAGTCACTGAAAGCAATTAACTCTGCAAAAATGGACTGGTGAAAAACGATAAGGCTGGTCAAATAGTTTCACTGTGCATAACTGTGTTTTTCAGAATGCCCATCTCTACACAGTAATTAAATCATTTACATTTCAAGTGGAGTGCGCCCACCTCAGATGCTTGTGACCGTGCCCTGTGAGGTGTTGCAGGAATTTTATCCACAGCCTGCTCTCTTGAGCACCTGATTTTTTGGGAAACCAGTTGACAGAAGGTGCCTGAATCAGGGCTTACTCCCTGCTCAGAAGAATCAAGAAATTTGAACTTTGCCCCAGTATCATCCCAAATTTGGGCCCCACCTTCCCACCTTGCATTTCTCCCTTGTGGTGTAAAAAGCACAACTGATTTCTTAAACTGTCACCAAAATACTCGGCTGACCCAACAAGATACATTTGTCACTTCCGATCATGTCACCCCTAGCACGGACACCATCATAAGCCTCGGGGTGACTAATTCATGGGGCCAATTGCCATCCCTCTTCACAGTTTGTGCCTTACCACTATTATTTTAACCACGGGGACGACGTCAACCAGCCCACTGACCGCACACTGGGCACTTGTGGCTTTTGGGATGTGGCTGTCTAGAAAGCTCACCCTCAAGTGACCAAGGAATGAAATGTTTCCCAACTCTAGGGAACATGAACCTGTGTTTATTCCTCAGAGCAAGAGCACTAGGCCAGTCCAGAGCAAACCCTCAGGTAAAACTGGAACCCAGTGGGGTTTTCCCTGTAAGACAACTGTTTTCCGAACAGGTAAAGTCACAGCCTCACAGTTTGTACCTTTAAGGAGCACCACCTCCGCCTGTCCTCCCAATCCAGGCCTAGTGTGGCACCTGACCTTCAGTCTGCAGGAGAAATCGTAGGATTTGCTGAACTCTGGCTTCCTGACTCAAGGTGAGGCTGGACTCGTCTTTCCAGGGAGGGTCTGGGGAAGACCCCAGACTGAACTGCAGCGGCCTCCCGGGTGGCCCCACATCACATTGTCCAAAAGTGGAGGCCCACGTTCTCCAGCCGGGTATATCTGCCCTCCTGTGCGAGGCAGGGCGGCTTGAGTCCGGGGAAGGGGTCTGGGGAGGACAGGATGTAGTCGATGCTGAACTTGAGGTCCCGGGGGTGCTCCTTTCCCTGGGGGGCGGGGCTGGCGGGGCTGGCATGGGGGTCCCGTCCCGGGGCGCCCTCGCCAGCGCTGTCCGGTGCCAGGGACCCCTGCCCGGCGGCCGGCTCGGGCGGACCCGGGGGCCCCTGGGCGCCCCCCGCACGCGGACCCCTCAGCCCCTCGCGCTTGGGCCCGCGCTGCCGCCGCCGCCGCCGGTAGTTGCCGTTCTCGAAGAGGTCCAGCAGCGACTCGCAGCCGCCCGCGAACGTCCAGTAGTTGCCTTTGCCCTTCTCGTGGCCCTCGGACCGCGGCACCTGCGCGCGCGGAGGGAGGGGCTGGGAGCGGCTCCGCTGGGCTGCGCGCCGGCCCGCCTTGTCCCCTCGGGGCGCCCTGGACCCGGGCGAGGGTGGCGCACTGCGCAGGTGGAGGCGGCCCCGTGGGCTGAGGACGGACCTCCCCGCAGCCGCAGCGGTGCCCTCCCTTCCCCGTCACCGAGGCCCTGGCGCAGGGGTCGCCACGCGGGGACACCCGGGGCCCGTCGGGGGCGGCGCTCACCTTGACGAAGCAGCTGTTGAGGGACAGGTTGTGGCGGATGGAGTTCTGCCAGGCGCGCTGGTTGGCGCGGTAATAGGGGAACTTGCGCATGATGAAGTCGTAGATGCCGGACAGGGTCACCCTCCCCGCGGGGCTCTGCTGAATGGCCATGGCGATCAAGGCGATGTAGCTGCGGAGCCCGGGGGTCAGGCGGGGTCTCCACGGGGCAGCCCTCCCCACGGCGCGTCCTTCTCCCGGTCCCGCAGGGCGCCGTGGGGCGCAGAGGCGGAGGAGTGAGGCGGTGTTGGGGAAAGTGTCCCCCGCAGCTCGCGGCCCCCGGCGCCACCCGGACCCCAGAAGCTCTTCCCCGGGCTGGAAAGGTCCCTCCCCGGGAAGCCAAGAACGTTCCCTGGCTCTCCCCAAAGTAGGGACAAATGCCTCCTTTCTCTGAGCTCCGTCGGAGAGAAGAAAGCCCCCTCATTCTTCCTTCGTCCCAGGCAGGTCCCGGCTACCTGGGGCCCCTGCAGGGGGGGTCCCTGTTCCCCAAACCCCCGCCGCCACCCCCGCAGTCACCTGTACGCGGGCCGCGTGAGCCTCTTGTCTTCGTCGGAGCTGCCGGCGGGGTAGTCGTCGGCGTCGTAATTGAAGCAGTTGTAGGGATACTGCGAGCTGTCAAACATCCTGGTGCGCCCCAGCTGCAGCTGCCGCCTCCTCCGCGCCGTCCGCCGGCTTCGCGCAGAGCCGTCTCCACGCGGCCCAGCAGCTACTGCACTGTGGGCTTCTCTCCGCCGGAGCCGGAACCTGGGTTTCTGGGGTCCCCCGCCTGCCCCCACCCCGTCCTCTCGCATCCAATCCCGGCGCGGGGGAGGCCCCAGCCACCCGTAAAGCGGCCGAGGGGAGCGGAGCGGGGCGTCTCGGTGACCCTCTGACCTCTGCGGGGGGAGGGAGTAGGAGGCGGCGCGCTGGGTGGTCCGACGGGCGGGGCGGCCCCCGCTCCTTTCCCCGGGAGCTCAGGGCAGGGCTCGCTCCGTCCCCGTCCCTGGAGGTAGCCTGGGGTGTCCTCGCAGCCTCCCTGCACTGACGGAAGTCTCTTCGGAGCGCCCTGGTCCCGTGCGCCCCGGTCTCGTGCGCCCCGGTCCCGTGCACCCCGGTCCCGTGCGCCCCGGTCTGGTGCGCCCCGTTCTCGTGCGCCCTGGGGGCGCCTGAGACTCGGTGGTGCTTTCTGGGCGTCGGGATCCCCCGGTGGACACTTGGGTCTCAGCAGAGAGCACAGCCCGGAGTCGGTGTCGGAGACCAGGACTGTGGCCCCCTCCGCCACCTGCGCTGTCAGCTGCTCTCCACGCCAGAGCGGCCGGGGGTCCAGGCCAAATCCGTGGTGCCCGGCGGCCGTCTCCTGGCCTTGGTCAGTGGGTCAGCTAAGCCAGAAACGCAGGTCCCAGCGCTTTCTGCAGCGCCCGGTGCTCCCGCCCCGCGGTCTCTCAGTACCTGGAAGTGAGTCCCCGCCGGGGCCCCGAGAGAGGTGGACTCCCCATCGCAGAATCGCCGCTTCACGGGTCCCCTCTGGGCTGAAGCTCCGTTTTAGGTGCACGCAGAGGGAAGAGAAGAGAAGCCATCTGGGTTAGGAAATTCTGCAGAAAAGTAGAGAGGCGGGATCCTACGGGAGTAGGGGGCTTTGTTTCACGGTAGGCATGAGACTGAATAGTATTTCCAGGAATAATCTGCAGAATTCTGACCGAGAGCCGTGTCTGTGAGTCGGTCTGAGGCCAGAAAGCCCTGGATAGACACAGTCTTCTTCCAGGAAATGTCGCCTTCACAGCAGCACCTTCAGCTCTGAAACGACCCAGACGGCGGGGCATGGGGGCTCATACTTGAAACCCCAGCTCTGTGGGAGCCCGATGTGGGAGGATCGCTTGAAGCCAGGAGTTAGAGACCAGCCTCAGCCACAGAGTGAGACCGCAGTCTCTATAAAAAATAAATGAATGAATGAACTTGTTAAAATATGAGGTGACTTATACTGCTTGCACCCAGTTGGCCCCAGGGGTGCCTGGAACTGTCGCTGCCCTTGGTAAAGCCAAGTCTGCAGGCGGGTTCAGCACCCCGGGGGTCCCCCTTGGAGGAGAAACCTGGCACATGGGGGTGGGCACGTGCAACTCCCCCTTCTGGGGTGGGCACTATGGCTGCCTGGCCTCGTTCGGGATCCGAGTCACACTCAGGCTCGAACACACTCAGTGACTCTGTATTGTCCCCTTAATCAGATGTCAAAACTAAATATGTGGGAAGGAGGAAAGGTAAAATGGTACAGCCCCTCTCCAAAACAGTTTGAGTTTCTTTAAATCCTGACCATGTAGCCACCATGATCCAGAAGTTACACTGGTGACCATCTATTCCCAGAGTGCAACCCCGGTTATGGTCACACAAAACCCTGCTAATTAACGTTTATAGCAGCTTTCTGTCTAATAGCCCCGAACTGGAAGCAAGCCAGATGTCCGTCAAAAGGTGAACGGTTAAATAAACTGTGGTACATCCACGCTGTGGGTTACGGCTCTGCAACAAAAAGGAACAAACCATGAATGTATGCCATGGTCTCGGTGAATCCCAACTGTGTGAAAAGCAGCTTGTAGAGGCTCCAGACGACATAATCCCCCTTACATGAGAGTGCGAAGAACAGGTGGGATCACAGAGTCATGCAGCCACCTCTGGAAAACACAGCCCACCACAAAGAGGGCCGGAACCGGAGAGCAAGGGAGACAGAGAATAGGAAGAACCAAGACTCTTCCACTAAGTGAGCCTGTGCACCCAAATTGCAAGACGCCCATGGAAATCTAAAGAAAGGCGGCCACCCAAGTCCACAACTGGAAAAGGAATCCACTCGTGATCAGATAAACTTTGTGGAGCAGTTGGACCAAAATCTGATGCCTTAAAATAAAGATGCTGATTCCCTGTCAGATAAACGACTTGCGAATACTGTCTCCCATTCTCCCATTCCACGGGTTTTCTTCACGGTGTCCTTTCGTGCACAAAAGTTCTTAATTTTAATGAAGTCCAGTTTACCGATTTCTCTTTATTGCCTGTACTTTCGCTGTCATACACATTCATGGATTTGTCAAATCCAACGTCATGAAGATCTTCACCAATTGTTTTTCTAAGAGCGAAATGATTCACCCCAAAAAAAGGGTGAAGTTTTGATATGTGCTACAACACGGATGGACTTGAAAACATCACGCTTAGTGGAATAAGCCTGACACAAAAGGATAAATGCTGTGTGGTTCCACTAGTTTGAGGTCCCCGGAGTAGTCAAATTCATAGGGACAGAAAGTGGACCACCAGTTATGGGGGCCTGGAGGAGAAGGGAGGGAGGCTTTGTTCTTTAACATGCACAGAGCTTATGTTGGGGATGATGAAAACGTTTGGGGTAGGGTGGGAGCAGCAGCTCATGCCTGTAATCCCCACCCTTAGGGAGGCCAAGGTGGGCCGATCATTTGAGGTCAGGAGTTCGAGACCAGCCTGGCCAACATAGGGAAACCCCATCTCTACTAAAAATACAAAAATTAGCTGGGTACGGTGGTGTGTGCCTGTAATCACAGCTACATGGGAGGCTGAGGCAGGAGAATCATTTGAACCTGGGAGGTGGAGGTTGCAGTGAGTCAAGATTGAGCCACTGTACTCCAGCTTGGGAGATGGAGTGACACCCTGTCTCAAAAGTAAATAAATAAACAAAAATTAACTCAAAATGCATCATAGACCTAACTGTAAAACATCAAACTATAAAGCTTGTAGACAAAAACATAGATGAATATCTTTTTTTTTTTTTTTTTTTTGACACAGAATCTTGCCCTGTTGCCCAGGCTGGAGTGCAGTGGTGCAATCTCAGCTCATTGTAAGCTCCGCCTCCCAGGTTCCAGCTGTTCTCCTGCCTCAGCCTCCCAAGTAGCTGGGACTACAGGCGCCCGCCACCATGCCTGGCTAATTTTTTTTTAATTTTTAGTACAGATGAGTAGAGACGGGGTTTCACCGTGTTAGCCAGGATGGTCTCGATCTCCTGACCTCATAATCCACCCGCCTCGGCCTCCCACAGTGCTGGGATTACAGGCGTGAGCCACTGCACCCGGCAAGATGAATATCTTTATGATCTTTGGTTAGGCAAAGATTTCTTTAATCTGACACCAAAAACATGATCTATAAACAAAAAAATGCATTACTTGCACTTTAAATTGAGAACTTCTACTCTTAAAAGACAGGAGAATTACAAGACAAGCTGCAAACTAGGAGAAAATATTTGCAAAGCAAACAGCCCAGTTTTTAAGATGGCACTTCACCAAAGAACATACAGCACATGAAAATTTGCCCCATGTTGTCATCCATCAGGGAAATGTACATTAAAACCACAACAAGACACCTCCACACATCTGTTAGTGCAGCTAAGAGGAAAAAGAGAACAAAACTGTGATGGTTCATTTTATGTGTCAACTTGACTGGGCCACCACGCTCAAATATTTAGTCAAACATTATTCCGGATGTTTCTGTGAAGGTGTCTTTTGGATGAGATTGACATTGAAATCAGTGGACTTTAAGTAATGCAGACAGCGCTCCAGGATTGAGTGGACTCATCCAATCAGTCAAAGACCTCAAAAGAACAAAGACTGAGCTCCCCAAGCCACAAGGATTCTGCAGCAGATGCCTTCAGATTCCTTCTTGAGTCCACAGGCGTAGTCTGTGGACCTATGCCATCCGATTTTGCCAGGCTTCCACAGTCACATGAATCAACTCCTTAAATTGTCTCTCCCCTCCCAGTGCCTGCTACACAGATGTGTACACACATGTGCACACACGTGTGCACACACGCATGCACACACACCCCTGTTGATTCTATGTTTCTGGAGAACCCTGACTAATACAACAACCAACGAAAACCATCTCCAAATACCAAGTAGTGGAGAGGAGACACAGCAACTGGAACTCTCACTTGTTCCTGGTGGGCATCCAAAGTGGCTCAGCCATTTGGGACTCTAGCCTGGCAGTTTCTTGCAGTTACATATACATATTTATTCCATGCCCCAGCCATCCTTGTTCTAGGTGTTTGACAAGTCAAATGCTAACTGGTATAGAAAAACCTGTTTATGAGTGTATGAGGGTTTATAGTGGCTTTATTTGTTTTCCCTAAAAACTGGAAACAACTCAAATATTCTGGTGAGCAAATGAGCTGTGGTATCGCCATGTGCTGGAATACTATGCAGCCATGAAAAAGGAAAACCACTGAGGTGTGCAAGGCTGAACCCCAATGCATTATGCTGAATGAAAGCAATGTGGTCAAAGGTTCTTACTGAATAATTCCACTTACACAACATGGTGCAAGACAAAACCATGGGAACTGAAAATGTATCAGCAGTTGCCAGGGGCTGGGGATGGGAGGAGACAGGTTCTGGGCAATGGACCCGTTCTTGTCTTGGCTGTAGTGTTGACTGCATGGCGAAATGCACTTGTCAAAACTTGCCCAGCTGTACACTAAGAAGCATGGATTTCACAGTATCCAGGTTATATCTTATTTTAAAAACCACTTTGATGATCTTAAAGATGAAAAATAGCCACTAAGCAAAGTAGACCAGATGCCATTGAAGATATAATTAGGAAATTGGAATGGCCAGGTGCAGTGGCTCATCTGTAATCCCAGCACTTTGGGAGGCCAAGGTGGGAGGATCACGACGTCAGGAGATCGAGACCATCCTGGCTACACCGTGAAACCCTGTCTCTACTAAAAATACAAAAAAAATTAGCCAGGCGTGGTGGCAGACTCCTGTAGTCCCAGCTACTCTGGAGGCTGAGGCAGCAGAAAGGCATGAAGGAGCTTGCAGTGAGCTGAGATCACGCCACTGCACTCTAGCCTGGGCAACAGCACAAGACTCCCTCTCAAAAAAAAAAAAAAAAAAAAAAAAAGGATATTGGAATATAAAACTGAAGAACACAGCAGCACCAAGACCCAGAGACACAAAAGCAGCTGACAGAGCAGTTGAGAGACAAGAAGGGCAGGTGGAGAGGCTGTGGAGAAGGTGTGGCAGGGAAGCACTGGAATGAGGACCAGGGATTTTTCAAAGTAGGAAGGAAATATGAAGGAAAGCAGAGGTTCTTTGATCTGAAGGGCGCCTGCGCACTGAGCAGGAGGAAGAGGATCCATCCACCCACACATCCAGGCATCAGAATGAAGCTGATGCAGGGCAGGTGAACCCCAAACTGGGGCCTAGCCTGCAAGGGTTCTTGGCTTCACCAGGAAGGAAGTCAAGGGCCAGCTGGCGGTAGAGGGAAGAAAACAGCTGTATCAAAGCGGCTGTGTTACGGCTCCGTGACTGCCCCAGAAGAGCAGGGCTAGCGGCAGGCAGAGAGCAGCGGCTCGGGCAGTTCTGCAGCCATGCTTATACCCACTTAGATTAAGGGGCAGTGCGTGCAGAGACGTCCAGAGAAGGGATGGTAGCTCTTGGGTGGCCGAATCATTGCCTTGGAAGGGGTGGTAACACCTGTCGTTGCCACAGCAACGTAAACCCACGGGGCTCTGGTGGGCGTGGCTTATGGGAACCTGCTTTGTCCTGGTTGTGTTCTATCCAGTCCTCTGTTTGGTCCAGTGTATGAGCCTCACCTCCAGAATCCAGTCCTGTCTCCGATCTCAAAACTGCGGAAGAGAAATCCTGAAGCCGTCCGATAAACCACAGGTAGATTTCCAAAGGCATCAAAGTTTAATAAAAGGAGTATGTTTAGTGGATCAAACAGCATCAGGTACTCTTACAATCCAGAAAGGAGCTGGACCTTGGTGGTTTAATTAAGTCTCCTTACATGAGAGCAATGCTGGGGGACGTTCCTGTGTAAGATGTAAAAGTGTGTTTCTCTGTTTTCATGAGTAAGGAGAACTTGCAGTGAAGGCAGGGTGTTGAGTTCACGCTTTTCGCCGCGTGTCTGCGCAAACCTTTAGAATTAAGGAAAAACACAGCCACCTTGAACGTCGTCAACAACCTCTAGGACCAGAATCATGAACACGCGGCAGGGACAGAGACTGTGGCTGCTACAGGCCTCTGGATTCCAGCCCAAGAGAGGCACCGTGGCCTGGGGACAGCACTGGTCGCTGGAAGAAGAAGGCCGTCTGTGTCATCACCCGAAACGGGAGCCCTCACCTCTGAAAGGGAACCCCGAAACCGAAGATGGTGACTGCTGCCCAGGGAGGGGGTGCCAGGGCCCCTGGGCCACCCTGCAGGAGCCGCTGAACTCGCCTGGGCCTTTGTGTGACGCTTTCTGCTTTGTGTGACGCTTTTCTCCGTTGTCACCAGCTGGCTCAGCAGATCCAGAGAGTTGAACAAAGAACCGACGTCTTTGGCATCTTACATGATGTCCTGAGAATGTTCGCCAGCTTTTACCTTGTGTGGCTGTCGTCAGCCATCAGGAGAAGCCCGTTCACCGTGCACCGCTGAACCAGAAACGCGTGAGCTGAAGGCCAGTGTTGTCCACCCTGAGATCTCTCCCTTTGTCTGTCTCCTCACATGGGGCTGCCGGAAAGGGGGCCCTGGCCGAGGGGAGGGGATTTGAAGCAGGAGATGAGTAAACCTTAAAAACAGATGGTGGAAAAAAAGCAACATATGTTGTCTACTTATTTTGTTGAATAGAAAATAAAGTTTGGTTGGTTAGAAAACTTTTTGCTGTCGCTATGAATTTGGGTTTCGTAGTGTTCTGAAACATTTGCTTTCTTTACTTCTAAAATAACCTCTTGATTTATTTGGGGCCTGGCAGTGACAGGAAGGGCTTCTGTAACGCTTAGCCCAAAATTGCCTAAAACACCAATTATAATAAGAACAAGAGCGATGACAATGACAACATGCCAGCGGCGAACGTACACGCACCAAGTGTCAGCCGAGCTCCAGGACCTCCACGTCGCCTGGCCCGTGACCATCCGTGAACCATCCAGTGTCTCTGGGGAAGAGGCCGACCCCTCCGCCTGCTGTCTCACCGCCTGTGGCTGTGAGGTGGGTCCCACCTGGGCACCCTGGCTCCCAACTCTAGCAAGGGGCACACCCAGCCAGCAAATCCCAACCCTCAGAACACGGCGGGAGGGGCATCCCCCACCCACACGTGCAAGGGAAGCAGAGAGCAGGCCATCAGCCAGTGGGGAGCTGCAGCCTGTTTTGGGGACGTTCACAAAGACCAGCAGTGAATCTCACGAATCCAGCGGCTCTCAGACACATCCAGCGAAATGCGTGCGTTCTAGACAACACGTGTAATAAGACACCATTAATCAACCCCAAAAACAGAACAGTGACTTAGGTTGTTTCTGATGCATATCTACATGGCAAAAATATAAATTGTAATCTTGATAAACACCAAATCTATGCTTGCATTTGGCCTAGAGGGGGACAGAGAAGGATGGAACTGGTGGGGAACCTGGGGGACTTTAGGGTTATTTCTGTGATATCTGGTTATGTCTTTTTTTTTGAGACAGAGTTTCGCCCTTATCACCTGGGCTGGAATGCAATGGCGCGATCTTGGCTCACTGCAGCCTCCGCCTCCTGAGTTCAAGCGATTCTCCCGCCTCAGCCTCCAGAGTAGCTGGGACTACAGGCACCCGCCACCGCACCCGGCTCAGTGTTATATTTTTAGTAGAGACGGGGTTTCACCATTTGGCTAGGCTGGTCTTGAAGTCCTGACCTCAAGTGATCCGCCTGCCTTGGCCTCCCAAAGTGCTGGGATTACAGGCATGAGCCACCACACCTGGCCAGGTTATATGTTACTTGTAGTTTTTAATTAAAAGCAGTTTTTGTTGCAGAAAGCTTATAAAATAGAGGGAGGTATAAAACATCTCCTAGAACTCCGTCATTCCAAGCTGGCCGCAGCTCACACTGTGAAGTTCGTGTTTCTAATTCTGGAGTGAGTGCTGTTTGTGAACTGCCATCATAGAATATGGTTCAAAAGCTTGATTTCTGATGTCTATGAACTGTTGAATGTGTCAGAATTCGTTTATCGAACATCTTTTTTTTTTTTTTTTTTTTTTTTGAGACGGAGTCTCGCTGTGTCGCCCAGGCTGGAGTGCAGTGGCCGGATCTCAGCTCACTGCAAGCTCCGCCTCCCGGGTTTATGCCATTCTCCTGCCTCAGCCTCCCGAGTAGCTGGGACTACAGGCGCCCGCCACCTCGCCCAGCTAGTTTTTTGTATTTTTTAGTAGAGGCAGGGTATCGAACATCTTTAAATGTATCTGGGGAGCACGTAATGTCAGGAACCTCATAATATGAATAATCGCCTGCCAACTTCTAACTATAGATTTGTGAGTGCTGAATTTCCTTCGACATCAGACACAGTTTTTATTTATTTATTTATATTTATTTATTTATTTATTTTGAGACGGAGTCTCGCTCTCTCACCCAGGCTGGAGCGCAGTGGCACGGTCTCAGCTCACTGCAAGCTCCGCCTCCTGGGTTTACGCCATTCTCCTGCCTCAGCCTCCCAAGTAGCTGGGACTACAGGCGCCCGCCACCACGCCTGGCTAATTTTTGGTATTTTTAGTAGAGACGGGGTTTCACCGTGTTAGCCAGGATGGTCTTGATCTCCTGACCTCGTGATCCACCCGCCTCGGCCTCCCAAAGTGCTGGGATTACAGGCGTGAGCCACCGCCCCCGGCCATCAGACACAATTTTTAAAAAGAACATTAGGAAAATCCTTAGGAGAAGTGTCTGCTTTTCTGGGTGCTTGCTCTTCCTTCAGTATTTTTTAGTCATTCTCTGAACTAGACAGTTACTAGGGAGGCGAAATTCTCAAAAATAAAATCAGCTCATCTTCTGAAGTCACATAATTCAAAGTGAGGAACTATTTTCTAGGAATTGATTTTTTATTTTATTTTTTGAGAATAGAAGCCTGGGACACGTATGGTGGCAAATGCCTGTAGTCCCAACTTTTGGGAGGCTGAGGCGGGAGGATGGGGTGAGCCTAGGAGGTCGAGGCTGCAGTGAGCCATGATCACAACCCTGCACTCCAGCCTGGGCGACAGAGCAGGACCCTATCTTTCTAAAAAAAAAAAAAACAAAACAAAACAAAAAAAACAAACATTTTAATAGAAACAATAGAAGCCTTCGAGGTTTGCTCATCTGAGCGCCCACCAGCCTCTGACCTTGTGAGCTGCCCTTCCCACCTGACGGCCACCTGGACCTTGGGTCAGCCTGGTCTTCTCCCATCGGTGCTGCTGGAACTCCTCAGAGCGAGGAAGGAGCCTGTCTCTTCTGCTTCTGCCTCAGGCAGGCCTGATGCGTGGAGGGGCTCAGGGAGAAACAGAAATGAGATGCACGTCATTTTTGCAGCCCAGCCTAGCTGGCGTGGGAACACGTTTGCGTCCCTGCATTGATCACGCTCCCGGCAACCAGCACAGATGAGGAAATCAGCATCCTGAGGTTCTCCTTGGCACCCAGTCGCTGCTGCTTTAACATCAGAGGCACAACGCAGTGTTTACAATGTCTCAGGCTTCAAAAATTCTCTACAGAACCCTGCATTTTGGTGTCAAGAGCCGCTAAAGAAAGAGCACATTCCGGCCGGGCGTGGTGGCTCACGCCTGTAATCCCAGCACTTTGGGAGGTCGAGGGAGTGGATCACGAGGTCAGGAAATCGAGACCATCCTGGCTAACACGGTGAAACCCCGTCTCTACTAAAAGTACAAAAAATTAGGCGAGCGTGGTGGTGGCGCCTGTAGTCCCAGCTACTCGGGAGGCTGAGGCAGGAGAATGGCGTGAACCCGGGAGGAGGAGCTTGCAGTGAGCTGAGATCGCGCCACCACACTCCAGCCTGGGCGATGAGCAAGACTCCATCTCAAAAAAAAAAGAGAGAGCACAGCCCACGACATCAACTCTGCCCTCGAAATGGGGCCGGTTCACCCTTTCACCTGCCACCAGCATCTCACACAAGGTCCTTCTGCTGAGAACGGCTTTCCCGATGGCCCAGTGAGTGCCCTCACCTCTCGCTGGCCTGGGAGAGTCACCCTCGCCCCTCGGTCAGTCACTCCCGCCAGGAGGTTAGGGTTCTGCCTCTGGAAGTGCCAGGTTGGTGCCCGAAAGGGAGGTCAGCCCTACCCAGACCCTGAGGACTGAGGCGGGAAGGCGGTGGCCCCATCTAAGAGTCAGGGGTCTGTTAACAGAAAGAGGGAACAGAATCTGGGTGCCCCAAAACAGCCATGTCCACCACAGTGAAATAAACTGTGGAAGTTTCTCTCCTGCTAAAGAAAGAGCCATGAGTACACATTTACAAAAACTGCCAGCGTTAGACTTGTTTCTTTTGAGAACTTTTAGGGGAGGGACCTTATCCTCTCCTAGGGAAAGAGGCTCTTGTAGATAGCGAGTGGCATCGTTGCTTTCCACGCCTGTGACTCAGGGCGCTCCTCCTGGGCCGCGCATGTGGGCAGAGCAGAGTGAGTGGCATCGTGTGACCTGACCCAGCTTAGGGTCATGTCTGAGCCCCCCTCAGCAGACCCCAGATCATAAAAGCTGCACTTCGGAAAATAAACACAATAAATCCCAACCACAGCCCCAGGGGTGGGGAAGAAAATGAAATAAGGCCGAAGTCCAGGAGGAATTTCCCCTGACTGCTTCATCACCGGGACGTATTTGGAGACCTGCCTGGAGACCCCACTAAGCATGCTTTGGCCCAGAGAAAGGTGAGGAGAGTCCCTGCCCCTTTCTGTCCCCACGCTGGGACCGGGCTGCAAAACCAGGATGTGTGCTGGCCTGTTCCCTGGTTCTGAAGGAGCCAGCACCCTAGACGGAGCCCGGGGCCTTGCCCACCTTCCCTTCCAGGGTTCCTCTCCAGGGCCAGCTGCGTGCAGAGCAAAGGGGCCTCGCAGAGACCACACAATGCAGAGCGCTCACAGGGTGGTCCACGAGGACCCCCACAGCACCGTGCTCCCGAGCCTCAGAGCAAAGGGGCCTCGCAGAGACCACACAATGCCCACTGCTTGCAAGGTGGCCCACGGCGACCCCCCCACCACCAGGTTCCAGAGCCTCAACATCCTCTTCTCTGTGACGGGTCTAATTACGTGTAATCAGACCTGTGTAATTATTATTATTATTATTTTTTTTTTTTTTGAGGTGGAGTCTCGCTCTGTCACCCAGGCTAGAGTGCAGTGGCGCGATCTTGGCTCACTGCAAGCTCCACCTCCGGGGTTCACGCCATTCTCCTGCCTCAGTCTCCCGAGTAGCTGGGACTACAGGCACCCACCACCACGCCCGGCTAATTTTTTGTATTTGTAGTAGAGACGGGGTTTCACCGTGTTAGCCAGGATGGTCTCGATCTCCTGACCTCGTGATCCACCCGCCTCAGCCTCCCAAAGTGCTGGGATTACAGGCGTGAGCCACTGCACCCGGCCCGACCTGTGTAATTATTAACCAGGTGTCTCAGCCGGGTTGTCTGACTCCAACATGAAGCGTCTAACACTGCGTAGCCCACAGTAAGCATTCGGGAAACCGCACAATGACTGGCATCCCCTCCACTCGCCCCAGAAGGGAGGGAGGGCGAACTCCAACTCAGGCAGGCAGAATAAACTCAAGGCTTGGGTGAGCTGGGCTGGCAGGTGGTGGCCCTGATCTCCCAGGGGTGGAATATCATTGAAATCGCTTGGTGAGGTTTCCCTCCTGCTGAAGAAAAGGCAGCCATGAGCGCACATTTATAAAAATCGCTGGCATTAGACTTATTTCTTTGGAGAATTTTTGAGATGTGCAAGTATAGCTGTAATCAGCTGAAATGCGGAAACCACGTAATTCAAAGTGAGAAACTGTTTTCTGGGAACTGATGTTTTATTTTATTTTAGAAAATTCGGCCGGGCGCGGTGGCTCACGCCTGTTATCCCAGCACTTTGGGAGGCCGAGGCGGGCGGATCACTTGAGGTCAGGAGTTCGAGACCAGCCTGGCTAACATGGTGAAATCCCGTCTCTACTAAAAATACAAAATTAACTGGGTGTGGTGGTCGGCACCTGTAGTCCCAAGTACTTAGGAGGCTGAGGCAGCAGAATCACTTGAACCCGGGAGGCAGAGGTTGCAGCGAACTGAGATCACGCCACTGCACTCCAGCCTGGCTGACAAGAGCGAAACTCTGTCTCAAAAAGAAAGGAAGGAAGGAAAGGAAGGAAGGAAGGAGGGAAGGAAGGAAGGAAGGAAGGAAGGAAGGAAGGAAGGAAGGAGAGAGAGAGAAGAAAGAAAGAAAGAAAGAAAGAAAGAAAGAAAGAAAGAAAGAAAGAAAGAAAGAAAGAAAGAAAGAAAAAAGAAAGAAAGAGAGAGAGAGAGAAAGAAAAGAAAGAAAAGAAAAAGAAAGAAAGAGAAAGAAAGAAAAGAAAAGAAAGAAAGAGAAAGAAAGAAAGAAAGAAAGAAAGAAAGAAAGAAAGAAAGAAAGAAAGAGAGAGAAAGAAAATTCATGCTTCCCTAGGAGCCATCTAGTTCAGAGAAGGACAAAAAAAAAAAAAGGAAAAAAAAAAGGAAGCAGGAACAGGCTCCCCAGCAAAGCTGACCGTTTTCCTACCGATTCTCCTAACATTTTCCCTGATCTGCCAGAGGACGTAAATTCAGTGAGCCTGGTGTATTCGTTCACAGTTCCTCCTCATTTCTACCACACTTCTACGGGGCTGCTGAGTCCAGAGATTGTGTAATTTGATTAGGGGATGACGACCTCACCTTGGTGTATATGTTGATGACATAATCCATAGCTCACATATTATATATTAATGACGCTGGTAGCTGTGACTGCCCCTTTGAGAGGGCAACACGGCCGTCGGCTCAGGGAGCACAATCCGTCTATCCAAGCTTCCAGAGAGAGAAAAGTATTTACAGAGCCTTGCCTCAGTCTAAAGCAAATGTTTTCTGAACCTAAATAGTTGAGCACTTCTCTCAGGCAGCTCTGGGAGAGGAATGTGGGTAGAGTCGCTCTGGCTGGAGCGTCCAGGCGTCGGAGTCGGCCTCTGCTGCCAAGTTCCTTGCCTTACTGAGTCTTTAGAAAGAATGGAGAAAGTTAAAAACATTTACTCTTCCAGGATCCTCGACTACACAGTAAGCATATTTAAATGCACACTCAACCCTCGCCCCCTCCTTCCCTGCTCTGGGAGTCCCCAGTGTCCCCTGTTTAACCCTCACCCCTCGTTCCCTGCTCTGGGAGTCCCCAGTGTCCACTGTTTAACCCTCACCCCCTCCTTTCCTGCTCTGGGAGTCCCCAGTGTCCACTGTTAAACCCTTGCCCCTCCTTCCCTGCCCTGGGAGTCCCCAGTGTCCGCTGTTTAACTCTCACGCCTCCTTCCCTGCCCTGGGAGTCCCCAGTGTCCCCTGTTTAACCCTCACCCCTCGTTCCCTGCTCTGGGAGTCCCCAGTGTCCACTGTTTAACCCTCACCCCTCGTTCCCTGCCCTGGGAGTCCCCAGTGTCCACTGTTTCCGTCTTTATGTCCACTAGTACCTGATGCTTAGCTCCTGCATATTAGTGAGGATATGCGGTGTTTGTTTTTCTGTTCCTGTTTTTCTTTTCTTTTCTTTTTTTTTTTTTTTTGAGACGGAGTCTCGCTCTGTTGCCCAGGCTGGAGTGCAGTGGCACGATCTCGGCTCACTGCAAGCTCCGCCTCCCAGGTTCATGCCATTCTCCTGCCTCAGCCTCCCGAGTAGCTGGGACCGGCGCCGCCACCTCGCCCGGCTAATTTTTTGTATTTTTAGTAGAGACGGGGTTTCACTGTGTTGGCCAGGATGGTCTTGATCTCTTGACCTCATGATCCACCAGCCTTGGTCTCCCAAAGTGCCTGTTCCTGTGTTAATTTGCTTAAAGAGACAGCCGACAGCTCCATCCATGTTGCTGCAGAGGACGTGATTTCATTCTTTTTATGACTTCGTGGTATTCCACGGTGTACACACACGTGTGTACGTTTTCTTCATTTTCTTCATCCAGTCCACCATCAATGGGCACCTAGGTGGATTCCATGTCTTTGCTCTTGTGAATAGTGCTGAGATGAACACATGAGTGCGTGTGTCTTTGTGGTAGAAGGATTTATTTTCTTTTCGGTGTATACCCAGTAATAGGATTGTGGGTTGAACGGTAGCTCTGTATTACGTTCTTTGAGAAATCTTCAAGCTGCTTTCCACTGTGGCTAAAGTAATTTACATTCCCACCAACAGTGTTCCAATGTTCCCTTTTCTCCACAGCATTACCAGCATCTGTTGTTTTTTGACTTTTTAATAATAACCGTTCTGGCTGGTGTGAGATGGCCGCTCATTGTGATTTTGCATTTCTAATGAGTAGGGATATTGAGCATTTTTTCGTATGTTTGTTGGTTTCTTGTATGTCTTCTTTTGAGAAGTCTTTGAGTCTTTTGCTCACATTTTAACGGGGTTGTTTTTTGCTTGTTGAATTTTTTACGTTTCTTGTAGACTCTGGATATTAGACCCTTGCTGGATGCATAGTTTGTGAATATTTTCTCCCATTCTCTAGGTTGTCTGTTTACTCTGTTGATAGTCTCTTTTGCTGTGCAGAAGCCCTTTAGTTTAATGGGGTCCCACCCAAGTTTCCTTCTAGAATTCTTATAGTTTGAGGTCCCACACTGAAATCCTTAATCAGCCTTAAGTTTCGTATATGATGAAAGGTAGGGATACAGCTTCAATCTTCTGTGTACAGCTAGCCAGCAATCCCAGCACCATTTATTGAATAGGGAGTCCTTTTCCCATTGCTTATTTTTTGTCGACTTCCTCAAGATCAGATGGCTGTAGGGGTGTGGCTTTATTTCTGGGTTCTCCTTTCTGTTCCATTGAGAACATCAAACATTTGAGGGATGTGGTGTCCAGGAAGAGAGGTAGCAATTTCAACATGAGAGGAACTGACTCTGGTTGTCACAGGATGAACAGAACACACAGAAGGAAATTTACTAACAAGTGGATTTAATATTACCAGAGAGTTAGAGTGGACATGACATCCGTGAGGAACAGGGCCTCCTTGACGTTCCTGCTGGGCTCCCAGCCATAGATGCTCACTAGCTGGGTACACAACCAGCTCCATTGTCCCAGCTGATGCCATCGTGGAGCAATGCACCTCCTGAGCCCCAGCCAAGCTGTAGTTTCAGAGGGAAATAGGCGATGGCTCTAGACTTGAGTCACTAGGTTTGCTGTGGTCTAGCACAGCAGTGGACTAGGTTTGCGGGGTGGATTAGCACAGCAGTGGACTAGGTTTGCGGGGTGGTCTAGCACAGGAGTGAACTAGGTTTGCTGTGGTCTAGCACAGGAGTGGACTAGGTTTTCAGGGTGGTCTAGCACAGCAGTGGACTAGGTGTCCGGGGTGGATTAGCACAGCAGTGGACTAGGTGTGCGGGGTGGTCTAGCACAGCAGCGGACTAGGTGTGCGGGGTGGTCTAGCACAGCAGCGGACTAGGTTTGCGGGGTGGTCTAGCACAGCAGCGGACTAGGTGTGCGGGGTGGATTAGCACAGCAGTGGACTAGGTGTGCGGGGTGGTCTAGCACAGCAGTGGACTAGGTGTGCAGGGTGGTTTAGCACAGCAGTGGACTAGGTTTGTGGGGTGGATTAGTACAGCAGTGGACTAGGTTTTCAGGGTGGTCTAGCACAGCAGTGGACTAGGTTTGTGGGGTGGTTTAGCACAGGACTGGACTAGGTTTGCGGGGTGGTTTAGCACAACAGTGGATAGCTAGAGCACCAGTACAATGTCAAATGGAAGTCACGTGAGTGGCATTCCCACCTCCTCGGAGGAAAATCTTCCAATATTTAATGAGTGGTGCGGGATCCCACAGAAATCGGACATTTTGGGCGGTGGGGAAGGGGGAAGGCTGAGCAAATAAAGTTGCCAGACATGTTCTGTGGATGTCTTTGGGGCCGTCTTGAAAACCCAGCCTGACGCACCCCCAGGAACATACCCCTGCCCATTTTCTAGATCCTCACCAAGACCCACCAGCTCTTTGCATATAGTAATAATAAGAAATTATAACAATTGCTGGCATTTCTGACACAATCTCATCTAATTTTTGCAGCAACTCCATAAGGAGGAACTATTGTTATCCCATCTTATATTGGGGAAACTGAGGCATGAGCAGTGAAATAATTTGCCCAAGTTTGCACAACACGTAGGAGGGGTTAGGACTTGAGGCCTTGCTGGTTGGTCTTTGTGATCCTGGAACCCAAGTTCTTCGAAGCTGGGCCACCCCCGCCCCCCTGGCTCATCCCAGGGGTGTGAGTGGATGTCCACCCAGGCCCCACTTCTGGGCAGCTCAGAACTGACAAGGGCCCTGGACTTTCTCCTGCCTTAGGAGGGAAAGGGAGCATTATCATCCTGTGTCTCACAAGGAAGAGGCTTCCATAATGGTTTGGCTTTTGAAGATTTCCTTTATTTTATTGCTCCAATCCTGAATTTGGAGGAGAAGGTGTGTGGTCTTGGGTGAGGGCCTGTTCTTGACTCTGACAATGGTGGGACTGTGTCAGGATGTGATGAACAAATTCAACAGCAACAGCTATAGAAGAACTGAATTGCTACCTGTCAAATTGGTACAGGAAATAAGTGCAAATAGAAATTATTATGTAAAGCAAAGAGACAAAAAGAAACAAAACTACAAAGAAACACAAAATGTGAAACTATAAAGCAATATATATATATAAAGCCAAACCTCTCAGTTTTGATAATAAATATAAGTGTTTTAGATTCCTCACGAAAATAGGAAGAGAAAAGTTATACACATGTACAAAAGAATGACTGAAGGGTTACCAGGCAAATGTAAATAAAGAAAAATCAAAGTGCTGATCTTAACATCAGTATAAAATTAAAGTAAAAATATTAAATAAAGGAGTCGTTTTATATTCATAAAATAGATACTCTTCAGTGAAAACATCACATACTTTTTCTGAATTACTTAGTTCTCAAAAATATAAAGCAAAAATGATTAGAAATAAAGGGAGACATCAACAGAAGGCACTTATGGTGAAGAAAGCTTAATGTATTTCTCAGTCTTTCAGGGATGCACTAAATTAAGACAAGTAGGCTCTACTGTTGAAGTATTTGAATAATTAAAACATTTGAATAAATAAGTATACAGAAAACTTTGTCACCTATAAATAGCACATTTCTTATATAATATTAAATGATGTACTAGGCTAAAATAACCAAAAAGACCAAAACCAAGCAAACCTCGGTTATCTCAAATGCAAACATCACGCATTCTACCTCTTAAAAGTAGAGTGCAATCAGAGTAGACCTGGTGTGAAAATGCCTCATCCACTAGAAATTAAGAAGCCCTTGGCTAAACAACAGTTGGATTAAGGAGCTAATTAAGATGTAATTTTAGGCTTTTTAATGAATATTCTAAGTGTAGCAAAGGTCAATCAAGATTCTTAAATGTTTTCATTATTAAATAAAAATATTATATTGAACTAATTAAACATTGAACTAACATAAGTGCACATGCATAGACACATGTTTTTATTTATAATTCAAACACCAACCTTTAGGAAAACAGAAAGGAAGAAAAAAAGGCCAGAGCAAAAACCAATACTTTTTAAAATCCAGAGAACCAGTAAATGAATCAAATATCTAATTTGGGGGTGAAAAGAAAATCACAACACGTACAATAAAATAAGAGAATTTGGGCAGTGGGGTAGGAGAAGGAACACCACCCATAAAACAATTCATTGATAAATTGGATTTCGTTAAAATTTAAAACTTCTGCTTTCAAAAGACACTGTGAAAAGAAGGAAAAGACAAGCCATAAACAGGGAGAAAATCTTTGTGAGCACATATCTGATAAGGGACTTGTATCTAGAACGCATGAAGAACTTTCCAAACCCAACCACGGAGACATCAGTGAAGAAGCTGGAGTAGGGAACCCCGGATCCATCTGTCTAGAAAAGCAGTGAACAAACCAGCAAAAATGATTAGAATCAAGTTTCTTAGAACTCTGCACACTAATCAAAGCTTGCAGCCACCAGGGGAGTGCGTCATCAGGAATCTCAGTAAGGAAGCTTTGTGGCCTTTTCACTTACCCTGGACCCATCCACCACTCGCCAGCTTGAGGCCTCGAAGACAACAGCACACATTCCTAGCACAGGAGTCTAGCACCGGCAGAGGAGGGGACAGACCTTAGCATGTGGTTGTGTGGCAGGAGAGGGGTCCTGATCCAGACCCCCACAGAAGGTTCTTGGATCTCATGCAAGAAAAAAATTCAGGGCAGACCCATAGAGTAAACTGAAAGCAAGTTTATTAGGAAAGTAAAGTTGATTAAGAAAATAATGGCTACTCTATAGACAGAGCAGCCCCGAGGGCCACTGGCTGCCCATTTTTATGGTTATTTCTTGATGGTATGCTGAACAAGGGGTGGATTATTCATGCCTCCCTGTTTTCGACTCTTTAGAGCAACTTCCTGACATTGCCACAGCATTTGTAAACTGTCATGGTGCTGGTGGGAGTGTAGCAGTGAGGACGACCAGAGGTCCCTCTCATCGCCATCTTGGTTTTGGTGGGTTTTGGCCGGCTCCTTCACTGCAACCTGTTTTATCAGCAAGGTCTTTATGACCTGTGTCTTGTGCCGACCTCCCATCTCATCCTGTGATTTCGAAGGCCTTAACCATCTAGGAATGCAGCCCAGTAGGTCTCAGCCTCATTTTAGCCAGCTCCTGTTCAAGATGGAGTTGCTCTGGCTCAAATGCCCCTGACAATTGTGGCCCCTGGATGGACAGGCTCAAAGGGCTTGCCTTTCTTTCACATAACTTGGAACTCTTAGGTGTCTCCCTATAGGCATTTGTTGAAACATTTAAAAGTCAAGTGTATTAGTCACTGCTGCCTGGGGCAAGGGATAACCGTTGGGGCAAACAATAGATGAACCATAAAGATTGGGAGGAAAGACTGGGGACTGAGATGCTTTGGAAGGTACAGATTTTGAGGGTTTCTGCATATTCTTTGGAATCTAGAAGTCCAGGCGCATACCCAGGAGTGTGTACAAATGTAGAAAAGACCTAAGACGGCTCTGCGTGCTCACCTCTGGCTGACCTTCAGCGTCTGTGCAAGCAGGAAATGAAGGCTAAGGCAGAGTTGAAAATTGCCTCCATGTTGAAGGCGTGCCCCTGAACACACACAGAGCCCCCCGCCCTTCAAAGACTGGGAGATATTTTGCCCGTGTGTGCTATGTTTCAAGTGTTTAAGGAAACCTCTTGTCAATGAAATTTTACAGAAACCTCTGTAAAATATTTGAAGACATTTATTCTGAGCCAAATACGAGTGACCGTGGCCCATGACACAGCCCTCTGGAGGTCCTGAGAACATGTACCCAAGGTGATCATGTACCCAAGGTGAGTGGCTGCTCCATCACACCAGCTGTAGCAGGGAGGCACGGCTGGGCCGCACGCCCCATGGGCTGCTCCATCACACCAGCTGCAGCTGGGAGGCACGGCTGGGCCACACGCCCCATGGGCTGTTCCATCACACTGGCTGCAGCTGGGAGGCATGGCTGGGCTGCACGCTCCATGTAGCTGGTGGGAGCCTTGCCCTCCTGGGCGGGGCTACACCCACCCAAATGGCAGCTGTGATTCTGAGCCTCCCTGTTCTCTTGGAAAGGCCAGGAGCCATCAGGACCTGCCTGCCTGGGTGCAGTGGGAGGGAGGGAGCCTTCTTGGGCCCCTGGGGGTGCAGGCTGCAGGGATGCCCGGGTCCTGTGCCTTGGAGGGCGGCTGCAGCTGCACCTAGGGAGCTCTTGCCCCACCCTCTCAGAAGCGGCAGGACCTGCTTGTCCCTGGCTCTTGCCTGCTCTGTAGAGTGGGAGGCCCAGGTCTGCAGTCATGGTCCCTGCAGGCTCCAGGATCAGATTCCACTGCCTGGCCTGTCTCTGCTCCGGGTGCCTGTTCTGATCTCACAGTGGGGTTGAGGCTGAGCCCCAGGGGCCATGAATGGCAGCAGGAGGCAGATTGATTCCTGGGTGGAAGGGGCAGGTTCTCAGTAAGGCCCCACCTTCAGCCAGGGAGACCCTGAAGGCTGGAGGCTAGACTGCGTCCCCCGGACTGGAGAGGGGATCCATAGTGCTTCTTCCAGGCCCACCCATGGCCACCCATAGACCAATCATCATATACTCCCTCCCCTCTGAGGTTCATAAAAGCCCTAGGTTTAGCCAGAGCAGGGCAGAGGATGACCAGAGGACAGAGGGCAGAGAGACTGTGCGACAACCAGATGCAGAGAGGAGCTACTCTCTCTCCTGAGGGCTGCAGAGATGACCTGCTGGCAGGGAGGAGTTACTCTTTCTGCTGAGAGCTACAGAGACGACCTGCTGGCAGAGAGGAACCATCCTCTCCAGGGCCTCTTCTCCACTAAGAGATGCAGACATCAGGGTGACCAGTTGCAGAGAGAAACTACCCCAGGGCCTCCTCTCTGCTGAGAACTGAATACTCAGTGGATGACCTGCCTACAGATAGGAGCTACCCTCTCCAGGGCCTCATCTCTGATGAAAGCTGAGCACTTGAGGGGATGACCTGCCTACAGAGAGGAGCTACCCTCCCCAGGGCCTCGTCTCTGATGAGAGCTGAGCACTTGAGGGGATGATCTGCTTACAGAGAGGAGCTACCCTCTCCAGGGCCTCGTCTCTGATGAAAGCTGAGCACTTGAGGGGATGACCCGCCTATGGACAGGAGCTACCCACTGAGGGGCTCCTCTGAGCTGATGTAACACTCAGTAAACCTCCTCTTCATTTTGTTCACCCTCCACTTGTCTGCATACCTCATTCTTCCTGGATGCAGGACAAGACCTCAGCAAAGGTGCCACCAGCCACAGGGGTGTCTGGGAAGAAAACTGAAACCCCAAAGATTCCCTAACACTTGGTTTTATACATTTTAGGGAGGCATGAGACACCAATCAAATACACTTAAGAAATATATTGGTTTGGCCAGAAAGGGAGGACAATTCAAAGGGGGGCCTCTGGGGCTTCCAGGTTATAGGTAAATTTAAACATTTTCTGGTTGACAGTTGGTTGAGATTGTCTAAAGACCTGGGATCAATAGAAAGGAAATATTCAGGTTAAGATAAAAGATTTTGGAGACCACGGTTCTTTTGGAGTCTCATAATGGCTGCCCTTAGAGACAATCAATGACAAATGTTTCCTATTCAGAGCTTTACAAGGTGCTAGACTCTCAGTTAATCTCTTCAGGATTGGGAGGGCCTGGAAGAAAAAGATCTAGCTATGTTACTAGAGATTCTTTACAGATGCAAGTTTTTCCCCACAAAGGATGGCTTTGCAGGGCCATTTCAGAATATGGCAAAGAAACATGTCTTCAGGAAAACTGATTTTATTTTCTTCTTTGTCACGTAATGTTATGCCAGAGACAGATTGGAAAGTAAGTCACAATACACAAGGTTAAATAAAACCCATCTGATGAGAATTTATGGTTCGTAGGGCATGACTCCCCAGACCCCTTAGATAGAAGGGCAAGATAAGAAAAAGCCAGAGCTTAGTCCTCACTCTGTAGAATCATTAGCTGAGACTGAACTCACAGAACAGAAACTTCACTGACCACATACAGCATAGAACACAGACTTCATAAAATTAGCTCAGAAAAGTTACTAAATAAACAGACACATACTAAAAATAAGCAGCAACAAAATAAACTAAAACAAAAAAAAAAACCTAAATAAGCAGCAATGAGTTGGTTCTGATTGTTTTTGTCAGTTTATTCATTGCTTTTGTGAACAGATGGATTTTGGAGTTCCCTACTCCAAATCTGGGGAGAGAGGAAATTTTCATAGCTGCTACATTATAACATTCCAAATGTCTACTTTTCAGCAAAAAATTACAAGGCATGCAAAGAAACAAGAAAATATGGCCCATAGATGGTAAAGGGGGGAAAAAAAAAGACCAACTGAATCTCTCTCTGAAGAAGCAGAGACTTTGATGTGCCTTACTAGACAAAGACTTTAATCAACTATTTAAAGTATGTTTAGGAGCTAAAGGAAACAGTGGGTGGAAATAAAAAAACTTCAGCTGAATTAAATTTAAAGAGTTTAATTGAACAATGAAAGATTCGTGAATCAGGCAGCCCCCAGAATCACCACAGACTCAAAGAGACTCCAGTGCAACCATGTGGTGGAAGAAGATTTACAGACAAAAAAAGGAAAGTGATGTACAGAAATCAGAAGTGAGGTACAGAACAGCTGGGTTGGTTACAGCTCGGTGTTTGCCTTATTTGAACACAGTTTAACACTCAGCAGTGTATGAATGGTTGAACTATAGCTGCTGGGATTGGACAAGACTCAGCTATTGTTACGGGTGCAGATTCCTAAGTTAGGTTTTCAATCTTGTCTACCTATTAAGCTAGATTGCAGTTCGTCCACAAGGACTCAAATATAGAAGTACAGAGTCCTTCTGAGGCCATATTTAGTTGGGTTTAACATGGGCAAAGAAAGAAAACCAGGAGAATATGTTTGAACAAATAGAGAATTTCAATAAAGAGACAGAAATTATGAAAATTACCCAAACAACTTTTAGAGATGAAAACTAAGATAACCGAGATGAAAATTTCACTAGAGAGGTTCAGTGGCAGATTTGAGCAGGCAGAAAAAGAGAATCAGTGACTTGAAGACAGGTCAATTGAGATTATCCAGTTTGAGGGTCAGAAAGAAAAAAGAATACAGAAAAATGAGCAAAGCTGGAGATACCTGTGGGCCCCACAAGCCACTAACTGTGCATAATAGGAGACCCAGAAGGAGAGGAGAGTGAGGAAGGACAGAGGATAGCTGAAGAAATAATGACCAAAAAGTCACAAATGTGATGAAATACATGACTCTACACATCCAAGAAGCTCAGTGAATTCCAAGGAAGGTGAACTCAGAGATCCTCATGAAGTTGTCAAAGGCCATCGAGTCCTGAAAGCAGAAAGAGAAATGCCCCGCGACCTGAGTGGGTCTGTGGTTTGGTCCCTTCTGACCACATGGTGGCTCTTTTTGTCGTGTTGAGTAATTTTTATTTTTTATCAAGAGCTTACAATGTGGTCGACGTGGTTGGGCTATGCCAGCGAACAATGCTGGTAGTAAAAATCCTGCCCTGTCTTCATCTTCATGGGCTTAGGTTCTATTGGAGGAGAAAAATTACTGACCAAAAGGTGACTAAAATGATAATCTAGGTGAGAAAAGTACTATGGGGAAAGAAATATAATAGGATCAGGGGTCCAGGGTGTGTGTGCCTGGGTGTGTGTGTGCACCCATGGGTGTGTGTGTGGTCATGGGCTGGCCACAGTAGGCTCCCTGTGTGCCTGGGTGTGTGTGTGCACCCATGGGTGCGTGTGTCGTCATGGACTGGCCACAGTAGGCTCCCTGTGTGCCTGGGTGTGTGTGTGCACGCATGGGTGTGTGTGTGGTCATGGGCTGGCCACAGTAGGCTCCCTGTGAGATGACATCTGTGCACAGACCCGAAAGAGGTGATGCACCAGCCATGCGAGGCTGGGGGAGGCGTTAGGGCAGAGGGGCTGTGTGGGTGAACACCCACTGACCGAGAAGCAGCTGGGCCTGGGGCTGAAGGAGAACCGGTGACAGGAAGAGATGCAGGATGATCTTAGCAAGTGGACTGAGGCCACTTGCAGAGGACCCCGAAGGCCTTTGTGAGGACTCTGCCTCGTGTGGGACAGGGATGGTGCCTGAAGCAGAAGGAGGTGTGATCTGCTCACACATTTACAGATCCCTTGGACTATGTGCCGAGGAGATGCTCTTGTGAAGGTCACTGTGCAGGCTGCTGGGATTCAAAACTAGGAGGTGATTTCAGTGTCCAGGAACGTGCAGGGTGGGGGCCTGGAGGGAGGGGTGATGTGGACCTTTCATCCCCAGAAGTGGAGCTGAGCGCATGAGGGGTGTTGGGGGAGGAGACGAGTCCGGGGAGTTGTTATTGATGATGAGGGAGGGCTGCGTGGGGAGAACCTTTTGTAGGGGAAGAGTGCGGGATCAGCTTTGGTGGAATTTGGGATGTCCAACAGCCATCCCCGCGAGAGGAAATCTGGGATGCAGGAACGTGGACTTGGGAAGTATTTCTTGAGTGCTCCCTCCCCGCTCCTCCCTGCAGGGGCCTGAGATGCCGCCCCTCCTCCACATCCTCAGCCGTGCTCCCTCCCCGCTCCTCCCTGCAGGGGTCTGAGATGCTGCCCCTCCTCCACATCCTCAGCCGTGCTCCCTCCCCGATCCTCCCTGCAGGGGCCTGAGGTGCGGCCCCTCCTCCACATCCTCAGCCTCTGCCTGGCAAGAGAGGAGAATGGGAGGGCAGGAGCTGACTCCTGTCCCTAAACAGGGCCCTGAGTTGTGCCTACACACCTTTTTCTCCAGACAATTCATGAAGATGGTGCACACTCTCTTATACCCACCAAAAAGTGTAAAGAACCATGCAGGGAACACCCACAAATGCTTCAGCTCCTAAATCCGCCAGTCGTGAACATCTTGACTCACTTACTTGACAGAAAAACGTAGTTTGCATAAAATGTATTTTTTTTTTCTAATTATACTCTGTGGGTGAAATTTCATCCCCGAGCTGAATTTAGTCATCTTCTTGAACTCCTGGTGAGTATTTTTTGCTGAAACATTTCAAAGTGAGTTGCACATGTCTTTACATTTCATCCTGAAGACCTCAGCCTGCCTCTCCCAAGGACAAGTACAGTCTCCTCCATGGACACAGCGCCAAGCCCAGGAAATGGGACGTCAACACAGTCCTATCACTGACGTATAGCCCACAGGCAAATTTGTCCAGTTGTTTCCAAGATGTCCTTTGAAATATCCTTCTGTTTATTTATTTATTTATTTTTAATATTTTGAGACGGGGTCACCCCAGGCTGGAGTGCAGTGGTGCAATCATAGCTCACAGCAGCCTCCAACTCCCAGGCTCAGGGGCTCCTCCCACCTCAGCCTCCTCAGTAGCTGGGACCACAGCTGCGCACCACCATGCATGGCTAATCTTCTAATTTTTTGAGGAGATGGGGGTCTTGCTATGTTGCCCAGGCTGGTCTCCAACTCCTGGTCTCAAGCGATCCTCCTGCCTCTGCCTGTGAAAGTTATTATCTAGTTTTAGATCCAAGTATTCACAGATCACATATTGCACTGATTGTTCCATCAACTTGTTCTTCTCTAATCTAAAACACGCCCCCAACTTAGTGTGTGTGTGTTTTGTTGTTGTTCTTTGTTCTTGAAGCAGGAAACTCAATTTGCAGACTTTCAAACTTTCCCTGAAGGGAATTAAAGAACAAACGAATTTCGCCCAGGCTGAGCGGACCTTGAGGAATTGTGGCGCAGGTCTGTGGGAATGAGAGTGGCTGCTGGCCAGCCTGGGCGGCCGTGGGAGGTTCTGCCTCTGGGCCAGAGGGCAGGAGAGGCTGCTGGGGTTGGGGAGGCTGGAGATGGGGGAAGATGTCCTCGTCCATTCTGCCAGCTCCTTGGGGAAGGCAGAGGTCTCGCCTCCTTACAGAAACTTCTGACAGGCCCCAGATTACACAGTGGGAACTTCTTGAGTGCCTGGGAGGCAGACGCCCCAGCCTCACCCCATGAGGATCTCACAAAGGGTGTTTAGAAGACCAGACCAAGACTCTGGGCCCCTTGGCCAGCTGGAGCTGGCAGGAGGTCTGAGAGATATCCTTGAGGATCTGAGTGACCCGGGTACCACCGTGGGTGTCCTTGTGCTCACCCCTGGTCCTTGTGGGGATCAGGCCCAGAGGCCCTGACTTACAGCTAAGAAAGGTGGGCGAGGCCAGGCGCAGTGGCTCATGCCTGTAATCCCAGCACTTTGGGAGGCCAAGGTGGGTGGATCATGAGGTCAGGAGTTCGAGACCAGTCTGAACAGCATGGTGAAACCCCATCTGTACTAAAGCTACAAAAAATTATCTGGGTGTGGTGGCAGGTGCCTGTAATCCCAGCTACTTGGGAGGCTGAAGCAGGAGAATTGTTTGAACCCGGGAGGTGGAGGTTGCAGTGAGCTGAGATTGTGCCACTGGAGATTGTGCCTGGGCAACAGGGGAAGACTCTGTCTCAAAAAATAAATAAGTAAATAAAAAGAAAGAAAGGTGGGTGAGGAGAGGGTGGCTTTGCCACGGCTGCCCCTCGCAGGCTCCCCGGGCAGCTACTGGGCGAGTGTTTCCCATGGATGCCGTATAGGAGAGGAAGGACAGGAGAGGCCCAGGAGAGTGGCCAGCGGCGAGAGGCCAAGGGTGAGCTCTGGGCCCCCCGGGCTAAGATGGGGCTTCCACGGCCACCAGGAATGGAGGGGGTTTCTGTGAGCCCCTGGGGAGAGGAGAGGTGCAAAGAGCTAGAACATGACCACAGGAGAAAAGAGGGTCTCCAGAAACCTCCGGAACCAGACCGAGGAGGAAATGACTTCAGGAGAAAGGAGGGTCCCCAAACCCCTCCAGGACCAGACAGAGGAGAAGATGACCCCAAATGAGAGGAGGGTCTTCATGCACTGCTGGACCGGACCGCGGAGGCAGCTTCAAGGTTCTACTCAGCACCCCGGCCCCCTCCCTGCCTTTCCCACCAGCGAAGCAAGCTGGGGACAGGGAAGGAGGGCGGAGAATGGAGAAGCCCCCTGCAGCCTAAGTCTTAGGAGGGAGCGACTGAGTCCAGGGGCAAGGGCAGAGCTTTGAGTCACATCTTGGACTCAGCAGTCTCATGAATTGAGGCCGAGACACCAAAGTCAATGGTCTGCCCTAACTACAGGGATTCAGGGCCCACTGAGCCATCCTCCAGTGGCCAGGAAAGTGTAAAGGAGACAGGAGGAGAACCTCCGTTGTGTGCACTCCAGAGACTTACCGAATATCCTCCAGCGGTCCCGGTTGTCGCCGATAAAGTCCGAAGCCCATGGCCTTCATGCACTTGCCCTGACCTGCTGGTGTGTCCCAGGATGGCGGCCTCTGAGGACAGAGCCTGTCTTGCTCCCCATTCCGTCCCAGCATCAAGGGCACTTCCTGTAACACAGTAGACACTCAGCAAACACGCGTTGAGTTTATAGACACACAGATGTGTCTCTCATTCATCTCAGAATCTCCGCATGTGGCCAATACATAAACACTGGGCTAGGCAGAACTCAGGACTGTGCAGGTTTGAGCTGCGGCCTTTGGCCTGGGATGTAGGGAGTGAGACTCTATTTATGTTCATATTCTTTGAGGCGCAACTGATGGGAAAGTTTGATTTGTTCTTCAGGACAGGGTTCTCAGCCACCCTGGCTGGTGTGCAGCTTTTCTTCAGAAATAAGGATTTCTGTGCCTCGCGGGACACCAATCATGGCCTTTTACTTCCCCCAAATCTGGAAGTCACCATAGCCATGAGTTCTAATAAATGTTTCTTACCGTTTAGACAGGGAGCGTCTCTTTGGGAAGTCTGCCCTGGATGACAGCTGCAATTTGCAGTTAATTTGTGTCCCTGCCACATTCACATCTAAACATCTTTGAGTTTTTGTATCTAATGTACTCTGTCTTTTCTAAATGAGATGATGGTTTACTCTGAATGGGGAGTGGCACTTGCTATCCTCGTTAAGAATCTCAGCACGCTTGAAAACAAAATGGTCTGAGCTATGAACAAGAGAGAAAATTCATCTGGATTGGAAGGTAGTAGTGAGTTAAATGTGTGCCCCCGATATTTATGTCCTCCCAGAACCTCAGAATGTGATCTTATTTAGAAAACAGGGCTGGACACGGTGGCTCATGCTTGGAATCCCAGCATTTTGGGGAGGCTGAGGCAGGAGGATCACTTGAAGCCAGGAGTTTGAGACAACCAACCTGGGCAACATAGAAAGACTCCATCTCTATGAAAAATTTTAAAATTGGCTGGGTGTGGTGGTGTGCGCCTGAACTATCCTCCTAGATGAAACGTCTGAGCTGTGTCAGGATACGAATTAACGAAGTGAAGGGGTTGGGCAGGGGCAGAGCTCCAGTGGGCAGCCATGCCAAGGCCCCAAGGCTCCATGCGTGCGGGAGGTTTCAGAGGCCCCGGAAGGCCGGGGGCCTGCAACAGCTCCCGCTGCCCTCCAGGGCAATTGCAGGCTTCCGGTTCCACGTTTTAAGGCAGGCTGTCGTAGGCGTGTTGGTGTGCAGGGTACTGAACTTGCCCAATGTTCATTCAGAATGGACATACTGAAGAAGAACCCAGTTACCTGGCAGGAAGTTATGGAGTTGCCAGGACTGAGCTGGGTCCTGGGGAGGCGGGAGCGGGCGACTCACAGGCTTCCTGCGGTCTGGGCTCTGGGCTGGGCTGAGGGAGGCGGTGGAGCCACGCTGACCCTGGGCTCTGAGGATGAGACAGACACCTGCTTCTCAGCTGGGGCCGCCCCTCACACGGACGCCGGTTCTTGCTTTCCCCCGGCTGTCCTCTAGATGGAGCACGCGGACCAGACATGAGCAGGTGTCCCAGGAGCCTGAGCTCACCTGCGGACCTGCGGGTCCCTCCAGCTCACAGGACGGCCGAGCCCTGGGACCCACAGAGACGAGAGGGGCAGGCGCTCTGGGAAGGGGCTGGCTGGCTGGAGCCCCCCACAGAAGCCTAGCTGGGTCCCCGACCTGGGCAACCTGGGCTAGGGGTATGGCTGATATGGGCCCAGCAGGCACCGTCACGCCCAGACCCCACACAGCAGCAGCTCTGGGGCTCTCCTAATTCATCTCCCACTCTTCCCAGGGGCTACTTCAGGACAAGCTGCTAGGGTGGGAGCAAATGCCTTCCCTTCTGGAGGACGCCCTCCCAGCAGGCAGCCAGCCACAAGCCCCTTCTTCCAAATGCAGGTGACCTTCCCTCCCGCCCACTGAACGGGTCAGCAGAGCCCTCTGTGCACAGGAAGATGTCCGCATCCTCCATACACTGGGAACTGGAACTCTGCTCCTCAGACAACAGCTTGGTCTGGGCCGATCCATCTTCCTCGCCCCTCTCAGGCCCACCTGGGCAGGCAGAGGCTTCTGGAGCCTTCTCTTGTCATCTGCCCTAGTGAAGGCCCTCCTGGGGGACAGTGGCGTGGGGGTTCTGTGGAACGGACTGGCTGCAGGCCAGGTGTGCCGAGGGTGTCTGTGCAGTCAGGGGCTACTCTGGGGAGGACCCCCCAGCGGGTGGGGAAGGACTGAACAGTGAGTCCCAAAAGGACAGCCTGGGAGCCCCTGCGTCCAGGACCCCTGGGTAGCCGGCTGAAGGCCTCTGCCCTCGACCTCTGCATTTGGGCTTCGGGATCTGGCCCGGAAATCTGCATATGGAACTCACTCCCAGGTGAGGATGGTGCAGGTGCCTCCAGGGAGCTCCCTGGGCAGGCCGAGAACCCTGCCCTTCTCTGACGTGGCCTCAGGCCAGGCAGTGGCCTCTGTGTCCACAGCAGGCTTCTGCAACCAGACTGGGCTGTGGGCTGGGGTGGGTGGTGTCCTCTGTGTGTCCAGAACGGCTTCTGCAGCTGGGCTGGGCTGTGGGCTGTGGGCTGGGGGCTGGGATGGGCGGTGTCCTCTGTGTATCCAGAGCAGGCTTCGGCAGCCGGGCTGGGCTGTGGGCTGTGGGCTGGGGTGGGTAATGTCCTCAGTGTTCAGAGCAGGCTTCTGCATCCGGGCTGGGCTGTGCTCACCACCTGCATTCCCCGGCAGCCTATTCTTCAGGTCTTGTCCTGTAGCCCTGGAGGGCCGGGCCACACACGAGCCCCCATCCATGTATTTATTTATTTCTTCATTCATTTACTTTAATTCAGAGAAAAGTGGTGCCCACCTTCAGCCCCGTGGTCTCTGCCAGGTGCATGGCCCCAGCGGCTCAGGGGCGGGGATCCCAGCGCCAGGCAGAAGCCCCCTTGTGAGCCACCCCCTTTCTGACCCTCAATTCTATGGAGTGAAATCCCAGGTTTTCCCCTGGTTTGTAAAAAATCATGTTTGAATTTCAACCCCCACGCTTCTTGTTGATCCCTCTGGCAAGACACTGTCCTACTTGCGGACAAAGCGGCAGCTTAGTGCTCCATGGGAAGCAGCCCGCACCAAGGGAAAGAACTTAATTGAAAGCCCTTTTTCTTCATTTTGTTCCTCAGCCCTCGGTCTCGTGCCCCCGTCCCCTCTCTGTACCACCTGATTCTGCGGGTGGGTGGCTCTGTGTGTGGCGTAGGTGTTTCGGGTACGTGGGAAGAGGAGGGCTGTCAGGGCAGGGTCCACACGCAGGCACTGTCCGTGTTGAGCTTCAGAAAGTCGTTCCACCGTCTGAGCCCCGGTTTACACAGCTGTGACGTGGGCACACGGGGCCACGATTCCTACCCCTGAGTAACTGTGAGGAGCAAAGCAGTTAAGATGAACTCAGGCCTCACTATGGGCGTGCACTAGGGCTGCCGTGGGGCCGAGCTGACCCCTCCCCGGGAGGCCGTCAGCTCTGACCCAGATGGTGGGTGTGTCAAACTGCATTCTGACCTTGTATCAAACCAGTGAATAGTGCTTAAAAAGTCTGAAATAGCACCACGCCAGTGAATAGTGTTTAAAAAGTCTGAAATGGCACCGCAATCATGAAACATACCAGGCCCTGCCCCTCCTGCCCCTGGCAAGGACCCAGAGAAAATCACCTTCTTTGTTTTGCTGGATGTGTTTGATTTTTGTATTTACCTCCGTGTTTCCAAATAACAGGCTTATGTCACAGCTCAACATCTCCCCACTCAAACATTCCCTTCCCCAATACGGTGATATCACCTTCTTTATGGAAAAATGACGTTGGCTGCTCCTGTTATGATGCATCTGTGGCCGCACTCATGGCTGAGCCACGGCGTCCCGACCGTACCAGGAGCCTCACCTCTTCCCCGGCTTGTTTTTCTGGGTGGGCGCCCACCCCTCTCTGCAGGATCCTCTTGCTCCTGTCTCCATGTTCCCCTCGGGGGTCCTCTTGTCAGCAACTCAGGGCCTCTGTCCCCCTACTGTGCCCCATTCCTCCTCCTCCCTGACGCACATCCTGGTTTCCGGTGCGTAGGCCACAAGCCGTGTCTAGATCCTGTGTGTGGAACGTGACTTCATGCCCTCACCTCTGTGCTTCTGCAGGGAGGTCTGTTGGCCCGGTGTCCAGAAGTGATGGCTCCGCCTCGAAGCCCCAGCCCTCCCGTGGGGGAAGCAGAAGTGCTCCAGTTCCGGAGCTGGAACTAGGCTCTCCTCACCTGGGAACTTCCCATGCCAGAGCACTGAAGTTCCTTCAGGCCGTCCTGGCCTTTCTGCTGACCTTCCTTTTATTCTGTTTGAAACCGGGATTATTTATTTACTTTTAATTATTAGTTTTTTCTTTTTTCTTTTTCTGAGACACAGTCTCACTCTGTCGCCCAGGCTGGAGTGCAGTGGTGCAATCATAGCTCACAGCAGCCTCGACCTCCTGCACTCAAGTGATCCTCCTGCTTTAGCCTCTGGGGCAGCTGGGATTACAGGTGTGAGCCACTGTGTCTGGCTAATTTTTGTATTTTTTTTGTACAGATGGGGGAGTCTCACTGGGTTGCCCAGGCTGGTCTCGAACTCCTGGACTCAAGGAATCCTCCTGCCTCAGCCTCCCAAAGTGCTGGGATTACAGGCCTGAGCCACCATGCCCAGCCCTGGGACTATTTCATCTGGAAGTTCATGTCCTTCAGCTCAGGTCAACCCTCTTTTTCCGTTTCCTCACTTCCTCTTCTCTGCCGTGTGCCCCCTGCTGGTCAGCACTGGGGCTGCTGTGGCTTCCTCTTCTCTGCCGTGTGCCCCCTGCTGGTCAGCACTGGGGCTGCTGTGGCTTCCGCGCCTCCGCCGTGTGCCCCCTGCTGGTCAGCACTGGGGCTGCTGTGGCTTCCACGCCACCGCCGTGTGCCCCCTGCTGGTTAGCACTGGGACTGCTGTGGCTTCCACGCCTCTGCCGTGTGCCCCCTGCTGGTCAGCACTGCGGCTGCTGCTGGGGCCTCTGGATTTGTTTTCTCATTTTCCAGCCGCTGGTCTCCCTCGCTGCTCTCTGGTACCTTCCTCAGTCTCGTCTCCTGTTCCTTCTGTCCAGGCTTCATCCTGTTTCATTTCTCCACCCATGCTGGTGCATGAGAGCCCCTCCTGTTCCCTGGACCTCACGCTGTCCCCAGCCACCCCACACCCTCCTCGTTCGTCCACTCTCTGCTATCTCCTCATCTCTGCTGTCTCCACATCTCTGCTCTCAGCACAGTCTCCACGCCACATGTTTCCCTGTGGTTTTGTGTCTCTCATGCCAAAGGCTCTCACACGTGTGATGGTGCTTGTGTGTCTTTCCATAGTGGACAGCAAGGGCCGGCCACTCTGTCTGGACCATCAGCTCCACCCTTGCTGTCCCTCCACTTACCCAGACTCCAGCAGTGCATGAGCTGTCATGGGCCTCGTGCCGCCCTCCTCAGTGTTCTGACTCTGTGCTGGCAGCACCACGTTTTATACCCAGCCCTGCTGTCATCTGGTGCCTGCGGGGACTCCTCACGCCTCTCCTCTGCCCCTCTGGGTCTTCCCCCAACACCCCACAGTGAAGGGTGCCCCATGCCCTGGCCGAAGTCAGGTCCTGGAGGTCACACTTTCTCCTTCTCTTCTGCCCGCCTCCAGTCCCATAGCAGGTCCTGCTGGTCTCTCCCGGGCCCTGGAATCTGCGCACCTTCCCTCCCCTGTGGTTGCTACCCTGGCGGTGGTGGCCGGATGACGGCGACCGCTGCTTCTGTGTGGAGCACTCCCCTCTATCAGTCCAGAGGCATGTCTGTTTAAACACTAACTTAATTCTATCATGGTCGTGGGTCCTGACATTAGCATTTCTGGACCAGCCCCACATGGCAGGGTGGGCACAGCCACTGCGTTTCTCCACCTGTGCCCCCGGCCCTGCTCCTGGCATCACTGCCTCCCTTCCTTCAGGCCCCTTGAAGCCCCTCCTGGAGGCTGCGTGACTCTACTCAGGACGCTGTGACAGCACCATGGACGGGGCAGCTTCAACCACAGACGGTCCCGGAGGCTGGAGTCCGAGGTCACTGCGTGGCAGGGCTGGTTCCTCCAGGCCTCTCCGTAGCTCATGGACGTCATCCTCTCCATGTCCTCACGGGGCCATCCCTCTGTGTGTGTCCTGGTCTTCTCATAAGGACCCTCGTCAGATTGGACTGGGGCCACCCAAACCCTCATGCCACTTAATCACCTCTTTTGGTTCAGTCCCAAGCAGAGACATGGTGGGGCCACCTCCAGCCACTGAATGATGGGGCCACAGTGCCTCCCTGGCTGCCCCACACACAGTGTCTGCCCGGCTCATCCTCTGCCCTCACCGCCTTCCTTGCCGTGTGCAGGGTCCTGTTTGTGACCCGTCAGTGCATTTACTGTGCATCTCCCACTGCTCTGCAAGGCGATGGTGATGAGGACAGAGTTGAGCCTCTCAGGCCGTGCTGCACCCAGCCTGGCACAGCTTCAATGGGTGTCAGGGACTTTGTGGAATGGACAGGTGAGTGTATGCAGAGACTCTTAGAAGAGGGGGCCACAGTGACCGGCCCCACAGCTGATTTCTTGGGGCTCCTGGGCCATGTGACCCTGGGCAGGTGGCAGCCAGGATGGCGGCTCCTGCCTCTGCCCCTCACACAGTGCCAGCAAAGGAGACTCTGACCCGGGAGCCCAGTCCCATCTCTGCAGCCCCCACCTTACTCCTCTCAGCTTCTGGGGGTCCTCAGGGCAGGGAGAAGAAGAGGCGAGGGTCGGCTGAGTCCCTCGGCTAGGAGAAAATGGCAAGAGGCCAGAGCTGAGTGTGTGGCAAGTGCAGCTGTGAAGCTGGGGCCAGGCGACGTGTGGGACGGTTATGGAAGGAAGGCTGAGCTCCAGGGAGGGCTGGGCCCTGCACTGAGGCAGGGAGGCTGGGGAACCTGCTGGAGGGCTTCCTCACGTCGTCCGCTTGTTTCCTTTGAGGGGTCTGCAGTCCTCTGCGAGTCTGGCCGTCGGGGGAGCCTGCCCCACCCTCAACTCAGCCCCAGGACACTCGGGGGTCCAGGTGGGGCCTCTGTACCTCTTCCCAGCTCATGGGGCTTCAGACACTGGGTGGGCTGTTCCAGGAACCTAAATTGATGTAGGGACTGGGAGGCTTTCCCTCTCTGAGACTTAGTTTTTCCATCTGTAAAACCAGAAAAATAAAATCAACCTTGCGGTTTTGCTTCAGAGACGAGTAACGATTGACCTTGATGGCTTGGTGGGCGTGCAGCACAGAGAACGGCGGCCACATGGTGAGGAGTGGCCACGAGGAAGCGGCTCGGGAAGCGGACCGTGACGAAACGGCTCAGGAGCGGGGGCCCTGCCCCCAGGAGCTGTGACTCCCACACTCTCACCTCCAGGACTCTCGGCGCCCTTGGCCCACAAGCTCTCCTTGCTCCCTCTGGGGCTGGGCCTTCCTGGGGCTTGTTGGAAGGAGCCCAGAGTCTCCCCAGGGGCCTCCCAGGGGCTCCCAGGGCAGAGGCCTGCAGTGGGAAGGGGCTGGCACCCTTCACATCACTCCTCGCTCGCCACAGCCCTGGAGCAGCTGCCCCGCCGCACCCAGCCATGGCTGCCCAGTCCTGCTGGAACACCAGGAGTCACACCTTGCCAGGGCTACTGACAGGGGGTGCCCTCGGGGCCGCCACGGCTTTGGGTGGCGGCCCCATCCCCTGAGAGCAGTCCAGGACCGACCACCCTGTCTTGGAGGCGGGGCCTCACCTGGCCTGTTTGCACCAGGGCTTGACAGGCAGCTCCCTCCAGCTCCAGCAGGCCTTGGGTCCAGGCCACCTTGAATGCTGACTCTCGGCCGTGCCTGGTTCCAGGACTGGCTTTTTGGAGAGCGGGTGAACAGGCAGCCACGCACCAGGGTGTGAGGGACCCGCCCCGTGAGGCCGACACACATCTGCTGTACCTTTATTGCACTTTTATCACATTGCAAACGATTCCACAAAACTCTGCAAAGGTCAACCCACAGCTGCGCATAGCCAGCCCTGCAGGACACGCTTGCACCAATCATCTGCAGTCAAGTCCCAGATGGGCACAGTGGGCCAGCGGGCGGACTCGCAGGACGCCTGGTCATCAGGTCCTCCAAAATCACGTGGGCATCCGTCCACCAGCGCACAGGCCAGACGTCCAGCGAGAGCCTCCTCCCATCCTCAGACGAGACCCTCCAGCCCTCCAGAAGCCGAGGCCCCAGGAAGGAGAAAGAGTTTTGACTTGAAACAGGTCCCGAGTGTGAGAGCACTTGAGGGTTGAACGTGGCCTTGAGGGGCCCCCAGAACTGAGGAGGGCGGCCCTCGTGTTTGGTGTGGTAGGTGATCGGAGTCTGTGTACACGTTTCTGTTTATATACTTATTCATCATATATAAATACAAAATAGTAAATAAAGGCTCCTTTCCCTACAGAAAGGATGGAATGCCTCGGGCGCCGGCCGCCTCTGTCCGTGAGCACAGACAGCACCTCCTTCCCAACCTTTTCTGGTCGAACACTGACAAAACGTGTCCTGTTAGACCTGGGGAGCCTCGCCTCCTGAGGCAGCAGCTCCCGACTCCGCTGATCTCGTCCTGCCTCTGAATTCACTGAATTCACGACGGGCGCGGGCACGTGCGCTTTTTGGGAGGCCCGGCCCCTCTGGCTCCGTCCCGGGCAGCGCGGCGGCTGGTGGACACTACCTCGCCGAGGCGGCTCTGTGCTCAGTGTCCAGGTCATCCTCCACCACGCTGCGGAGCCCGTCCCTCTCCACGCAGTCCCGGACGGCCTGCAGCACGACACGGAGCCGCCGGTCCAGGGCCTCCAGGTGCGGCTGGTACAGCACAGGTGCCACCTGGTCCCCCCGCAGAGACTCGGCCATCAGCAGGCTCAGCTTGTACTCTTCCTTGGCCAGGAGCTGCAGACGCAGGTAGGTGGACTTCCGGATCCTGGGGAGGAGAGGGGTGTCAGGCCTGGCACGGGACAGGGGAGATGCCTGGCCATGGGACAGTGAGGGACAGTGAGAGGCAGTGAGAGGGAGATCGAGAGAGTGAGTGGGAAGAGACAGAGAGAGAAAGAGGGGGACAGAGACGGAAAGAGAGAGAAAGAGACATACACAGAGAAAGACAGACACAGAAAGAGACAGAGAGAGAAAGCAGGGAGAGAGAAAGGGAGAGAGACAGAGACAGAGAGACAGACAGAAAGAGACACAGAGACAGGCAGACTGAGACAGACAGAGAGACAGACAGAGACAGCAGAGATGAGAGAGACCACGAGAGAGGGGCCTGCGATCTGACGCCTCGTCAGTCACTGGGCTGTGTGATCTGCTCCAGGGTGATCTGCGGCCTCTCATCTGCACAAGGGATGAGGGTGCCCTTGCAGGATGTGGTGGCCGGCGTACTTCCCAGAGGGGTCCGGCAGGAGGATGGGGAGTGAGGAGGATGGCCTGCTCACCCAGGAGACTGACCCCAACTCGGCGCATTTGCCCAACACGGGTGCTCTGATGCCTCGTTAGAGAAGGACAAAGCATTTGCCCTGTAGGCTGCGTCCCCAGCCATGAGAGGGGGGAAAGGGGGTCTGAACCCTGGTAGAAGGTGGCAGTGGCAATGGCAGAGTCTGGCAGCCGCGCGGGGGAGCAAGGTCTCTGTGTCTCAGTCAGAGTCTGCCCTAGCCTCAAGTCCTCTCTGTAACTGGGGTGGCAGGATGGACACAGACGTGCTGGATGGGCCTGTGGGGGTGGGCAGGTGAGGTCTGCGCCTCCAGGCAGCAGAGTGAGGGTGTGGGTTGAATTCGGGGCTGTGGTTGAATTCAAGAGGAATCATACTTTCCTCTCCCAGTGTAATGGCCGGGGTGGGGTGGGGAAGGCCGTGGCCTCCTCTGTCTCCTGCGTAGGGGGGAGGAGGGTGGAGCTGGAGCCGGCTCCGGCAGGGGCTGTACCTGCAGCATTGCTGTAGCGGCACCAGGATGGACAGTTCATCGTGCGAATACTTCCCAAACCTTCCAGAACAAAAGCAGGATTGTCAAGGGCCTCTGTACAAGGCTCCTAACAGGCTGCAGGGCTGGGAGCCGGGACAGGGGTCCACCCTGGCTGTCCCCGACACCCCAGGCAGTGGGTCCATCCTGCCCATCTCCAGCACCCCAGGCAGTGGGTCCACCCCGTCGGTCTCCAGCACCCCAGGCAGTGGGTCCACCCCGCCTGTCTCCAGCCCCGTATGTGGGGTCCTGGCCTCTGGCCTGGGGAAGGGTCCCGGGCAGCCGAGTTGAGATGGCTCCAGGGAGCATCAGCCCACAGCTTAGCCGTGGAGCTGTCTTTGCAGCCACACACACAAGCTATTGGGGCCCAAAGCCCATCTCTCTGAGGCCTCCAAGCCTGGGAATGGACGTCCTCCTGCCCGAATTACCTCCAAGCCTGGGAATGGATGTCCTCCTGCCCGAATTGCTCGCCTCGTGCTTTATTAGGGGTCACCCTACCTGGTCACCAGGGTCTCATCGTGCCGCCCAAGACCACCCGTGGCAGGCCAGCAGCAGCCGCAGGGGGACGCAGAGGCCATCTATCCCCGGTAGGCTGGCTCCAGGTCCCACGTGCGGGCAGAGGCCCGTCTATTCGGCACAGTCCTGCTCTTCCTACCAGCAGCCTCTCCCAGCCTCTGTTTCCCAGGTAACACCAGGTCTGCTAGGACTTGGTTTGCAGCGTTCCTGTGCCTCGGAGGTCCCGCTCCTGGGGCGGCCCTCCGTCCCGGTTGGGGCCCGGGGCTACCCCCTGCATGTGGCTCCAAGATGGGCCTTTGTGGCATTCCCATCCCTCCACTGGAGGGTCTGTTCCCCACTTCCCGGCGTCTCGGCTGGGCTGCAGGTAGCTGGGCCAGGAGGCGGCTGCCCCTTCCCCAGGTGTGCAGGGCAAGGACAGGCTCACCCTCTTCCATTGTCTAAGTGGATGATGAACGTTTCATTCCCAAACTTCTCAAACGTCTCGTAGTGGTGACGGTCCATGTTTCCTGTGGAAAGAAGCAGAAACCATCAAACCATCACAGCTTGTGGGAAGCCGGGCTGCGTAGCTCAGAGGCCTCTGTGCCCTGCAGAGCGGCGTCTCCTCCTCCCAGCGTGACCTCTAAGCAATCTGACCCCTCCCCAGGCCACGGGACCGCAGCTGGGCCATGCCACAGACCGTGCCCTGCAGAGCCCTGGGTGCATCCACTCCATGCAGGGTGGGTGACACGGGGACCCTATTCCCCTGCGGGACGTACCCATGAGGAAGTCGAAGATTGTCATGTCCATGACATCCAGGATGCGGTGGCTGCTGTCGTAGGGCGGTGTCTGCTTCACCTCCTCGCAGTAGTCAGGGTCCACCTCCCACCTGCAGGGAGCCAGCGTGAGACGGCCGGGCTCTGCTGTGCAGACGGGGAGCCCGGTGCGCCATGAGGAGCATAGGAGAAACACTGGGGCAGGGACCCTGGCGTCTGCAGATGGACCTGCCTCGGCCGCAGTGCTGAGGCTGCATCAGCGGGAGCATGGGTGTGGGAGGGGACGGGGTCGCTCTGCCCTGTCCCAGGGTGACCCCACCTGGAGCTGCCTTTAGCTCTGGGCCCCTTGTTTTTTGCAGGGTCTCTGTGGGGAAACAGGACCTGGACACCACACTCACGAGGACAGCACGGGGCGGAAAGAACAGGGGCCGTTTCTCCCGCAGGAGGGAGGAGAGGGGCAGCGGGGAGAGCAGAGCTCAAACGCTGAGAGGCCCTAATTTGAGGGACCTGCTGGGCAGACCAGCCCAGGTCAGGGAAGTGCATGGAATTACTGCAGTAAGGAAGCCCTTTGTCACTGTCTTGTCAGGAAGCGGTCGTCTCACACAGGCCAGCATCGCACAGCAGGCTCTGCACCCATCTCTGCCACCCCTGTGGCCGCCGACCGTCCCACGCCCACCCAGGCCCAGCTCCCTCTGCTGTCGGGCGGCCAGGAGCCAGCCCCTGGCCCCACACTCACTCGGCCTTCTTGCGCTTGTGGTAGGAGCGCCGCCAAGGGTTCCGCCAGGTCTTCCTCTTGGCCAGGGACAGGTCGGGCAAGAAGGCTGCCAGTGAGCCCTCGATCTGGTCCGGCTTCCCGCACAGGGCGTGCTCTGTGGAGCAGTAGTAGGAGCACTCGCCGTAGAAGCAGATGTTGTTGGCTGGGGAGGGACAGGCTGCAGGTTACCCGGGCCACACGGGGCCGCGTCCTCACCTGTGGTCTCATGCTACCAGTTAACCGGGCCACACGGGGCCGTGTCCTCACCTGTGGTCTCACGGCCCCCAAGGCCGGGCCGGGCTCTGCCTGGTGCTTCTCACGGGCAGGACTCACCCACAACTCCCCCATCAATCCCAGCAAACACCTCCACCGCACAGTATGGAAAAGTGAACCCACAGAGCTGACTTCCTGAGGCCACACAGCTCCCCAGAGGCAGAACCTGGCTTGACCCCTCGAAAATCAGGGGTTGGTCTATGGACATCCTAGGGCTGACGTTTAGTTGCTTAAAAATGCATTTGTATTGTCAAGAAAGTGAAGATGCAATCCCCAGAACGGGAGAAAATGTTCGCAAACCACACATCTGAGGATCTAGCATCGAGGGGGTATGAAGGACTCTCATCACTCAATCACAAAAAGACGAAACGCCAACTAATACACGGGTGGAGGGCTTGAACAGATGATTCTCCAAAGACGACGCCGATGGCTGACAAGCATGAGAAGAGACGGGTGCCATCGTGAGTCACCAGGGAGATGCAAATCAAAACCACAGTGAGGCACCACCTCCTCTCTGCTGAGAGGGCTTCCATCAAAAGAGCAGAGGACAGCAGCTGCTGGCTGGGATGGGGAGCTGCTGCCTCTGTGCACTGCTGGCAGGCGGGGCGCACACGGTGCAGCCGTGGCAGAAATGGTCTGCACCCCTGATGGATTCAACACAGCGTCCCTGTGTGACTCAGGAACTCCCCGCCTACGTAAACCCGTAAGAGCAGAAAAGACATTTCCACACAAAAACTCAGGCACGAATGCTCACAGCAGCACTGCTCACCACGGCCGAAAAAGAGAGAATCGACCCAAATGTCCATCAAGAGAGAAGTGGACAGGCGGGGTGAACGTGTTCCATCCGCATGATGAAACGAAACGAAATGAAACGAGAGAAGGAACGAAGCCCTCACTAAACCCGAGGACCCTGTGCTCCAAGAAGGAGGCCAGACAGAGGAGGCCACACGTCCTACGACCCTCTTGATACAGAACGCCCGGAATAGGCAAATCCAGACAGACTGGGGGAGGGACTGGCCGCTGAGGGCTGTGGGGCGAAGAATGGAGATGGTCTGTTCACAGAAACGGGGCTCCTTTTTGGGGTTGGGAAGACCCCAAAATTCTGGATTCAGACAGTGGTGATGGTGGCACACCATTGTGAATATACTAAAAGCCACGGAACTGTACGCTTTTAAGTGGTAAATTTTCATGGTGCATGAATTATACCTTAATAAATAAAAAGTAATGAGAAAAATGCAAGAGCTGTCCAGGCCCGCTAGCAGTGGGGGTTCACTGCTCTGACGCTGGAGGCCCGGCCGACGGCGCTATTCCTGACTTTATTTGCTGACTGAATCGTTTTTCATGCTTTATTTGTGTGTGGAGAAACGCTGGAGAGTCTGGGGCTGTAGGTGAGGACGTGGTTTTGTCGGGGCCAGAGCCTCGAACCTCACTCACAGCACCCCCAGTCCCAGCATTTCTGCCATTTGAGCACACGGCTGACGTCTCAGCCAAAGGGGTCCCTCCTTGAGCCATGCAGCCGGGCTGAGTGATTCCAAGGGTCTCTTGGGGTGTTCCTGGAGCCTCCAGGCTGCAGGGCAGACTCCCCGTGAGATCTGAAGACAGACTCGGCAGGGCACTTCCCAGCGGAGTGAACAGGAGGGTGGCCGGTATGGGCTGCCCTTTTTTAGCTGAGTAAGTTGAGGTTCTGAGAGGAAATGGGGTGAGTCCCAGGCCCCCCTGGTCCCCACCACACCCCACGCACCCGGCAGGTCCCGGCTGGTCTGGCCCCAACGCCCCGATCACCTGCCTGCCCCCTCCTTCCCGCGTCCCCTCTCCCCGGTGCCAACGCTGGGTAATTACTGTAAGAACGATCAAAGAAAGACCAGCTGCAATCCTGTCGCGTGTTGATACAGATTAATCAGCAGCCCACAGTCAGACGAGGCAGCCCCCCGGGGCAGGAGCTCCATTTCAGGAGCAAAATCTTCATCTGAGCACTCATTGGCTGGAGGCTTAAAATGCGTCTGCCGTCCTCGGCTAAGCCGGTTTCAGATGGTAGCAGGTTAAAAGAGAAAGGCATTTCTCGGGCCCCCGGCCATTCCTCTTTGCAGATCCAAGTTGGGTATTAAAGGGGCCTCCCGGGTGGGGTTAGAAGGGCCCTGAGCTGTGTGACCTCGGGCGAGTGCCTCCCTGCTCCGTGCCCAGCCCCTCGCCCAGGAAGCGGGGGACCCAGCAACGCCTGCATCCCGGGCTGGGAATCACACAAGGAAGACGCGGGAAGGCAGCTGTCAAGGTAACGCAGGCTGCCCTGCACTTGGAGGGCTGGGCTTTCTGGGAGGAAGGAGTGTGAGTCCTTTTCCATTTTAGTAAATAATAAAAGACACAAACAGCAAGGAGGAAGCCAGGGTCCTGGACACACCCAGGAGAGATCCTGCCTCCTCCAGTCGCCCGAAAATGGCGTCACGGTTGGCCTCCTGGAGAGCAAGCCGGGCAAGAGTGTGGCTCCTGACAAGGACCAAGGCGGCCCCTTCACCCTGCGGTTGGAGCATCTCTGACCATTCCTATCTCTGACTGTGTCGGGGGGCTGGCCCGGCAGGAGGAGAGTTTTGCAAGGCGGACGTCTGCCACCTGCCACCCTGGACAGCTGTGGGCCCAGCGGACACTGTTATTTAGGGCAGCGGCTCTGACTGCGCGAAGTGGGTCCATAGCTGGAAACCTGCCACCTTCAACGTGCGTTTAAGCTAGACACAGCACTGGAGAGAGTCCTGATGACCACTCTGCCAAGCCCAGGCCACCGTGGCAGGAAAAAAGTCAAAGCGAGTGATGGCAAACCCTTCTGTCCAGGCTGTGTCGGGCTGAGTGGCTTCTAGAGCTGTGGGGCACCTGGGCCTGGTCCTGGGGGCGCTCACCTTGCAGAAATGCAAAGCTGTGCGTGGACGACCTGTGCACCTCTGGGATGTGTGCAACGTGCAGATGGTAACTTACATGAGAAGTCGGGGAGGGAGTTCCGTGAGCATTTGGGGCTTAGGAGAGGTAGGCTCTGACTGCGGCCAGGCCCCTACACGGCTGTGCGGTGCTGGGATCCTAACTGCCCTCTCCGAACCTGAGCTCCACAATCCCTACGCGGGGCAGGGGGCTGCTTAGGGCTCACCCTCCTGCTTCCCCCTCCCAGAGCCCACCTTCCCCAAGCACTAGTCCGGGCTGCCTCTCGTTCCCTCACTTTGCCCTGGCTGATGGGATTTTCCCTTTTCTCACTGACCCCACGGGAGGGTCATTCAGGCCAAGGGGGCCGAGGGGGTGTCTGCAGTGGGCTCAGCCCTCCGAGGTGCCCGGGGCTCCTGCAGAGCCTCTGAGGTCACCTGGTATCCGCGGTCGGGAGACGTACGCAAAGCAAAGTGGAGCAAACGAATTGGAACAGATTTTGTTCCCTGGAAGAGGAATCCAGGCTGGCTCCTGCGCCGCTCCCTGCTGCTTTAGAGAAAGCCAAGTGCTCATAGAGGCTTCTGGAAGAAATCGGACTGACAGGGCAGAGTGGCCGGAATGGCAGCAGCAGGGTCCCGGGGGCTGCGTTCCGAGGCACCCGGCAATGCTGGGCCCGGCTGCTGTGGAAGATTCAAGGACTCGTCTGTCCGGGCAGGGAGACGGAACTGTTGGGGCCTCCGGCGGCCGAGGACATCTTGGGATTCTAGGGGAGAAACTTGCGCTGCCCTGGAAAACGCAACTAATATCCGGAAACCAGGAGTGGCCAGGGAAGCTGCCAGAACGCGTAATCAAAGTGGTGGCTCCGGGGAGACGTGAGAAGGGATTCCAGCAATGGCAGCAAAGGTGGTCGACGGCCGGCTTGCAGTGCAGAGCTAGGGGTGCTCCGGTGACCACCGTCCCTGGCCTGCTGAGGACCTGGGGATTCCAAGCGTCAGCCAACATGGGACGTAGAAGTGACTTAATACACCTGCTTGGACTGATAATCAACTCAGTCTTCTTCTTTTTTTTTTTTTCTGATGGGGTCTCACTCTGTCACCCAGGCTGGAGAGCAGTGGTACGCGATCATAGCTCACTGCAGCCTTGACCTCCTGGGCTCAAGCCATCCTCCTGCCTCAGCCTCTTGAGTTGCTGGACTCGCAGGTGCACGCCACCAGACCTGGCTGATTTTTTTCGTTTTTTGTAGAGATGGGGTCTCGCTCTGTTGCCCAGGCTGAGCTGGAACTCCTGGGCTCAAGTGATCCTCCCAGTGCTGGGATTACAGGCGTGAGCCTCTGTGCCCAGTCACTCAGTAAAACCTTAAAAATGGGGAGGGAGCAACCTGCCCCCACAGGCTCGTTTTACAGTGAAGTGAGGAGTTCTGGAGATGCTGCTCGGAGCAGGGCCAGGCAGGGTACGTTCTCAGCATTGATGGGCGTCCTTGACCCCTCCCTGCGCGACCCTGTGACGGTCTCTTTCAGTCGGTCCTGAACTAACCCTGTGACCATCTCTTTCAGTCGGTCCTGAACTGACAGCCTGGTCTGCAATGCAGAGAATCGAGCCTAAGCTGGAGGAATTCCCGCCGTCGCTGCACAGGGTGCTGGCACCTGAGGATGGAGAATGTCAGTCTTTGGAACCTTTGGAATACATCACTGTAAAAGTTGCAATAAAAAATTGTAAAAAGACGTGGATAAGAAGCAGTCAGGCATCCAGGCATCACCGGGGTGGAGCCCAGCCTCAGTGGGCACCAGGGTGTGCATGGCGGGCTGCAGGGCGGTCAGTCCTGTGAACGGTGGGGCAGGAGGCGGTGCCCAGACGGTGCAGTCAGGGTCCACCCAACGGCTGACAGTGGCCGGAGCTCAGTCGTGCTTAGGAAGCCCTGGACTCCCAGGGTGGGGAGGCGAGTTTCAGCCCCTTAGAAAATATGGACAGCTCGAGCCATCCAAACAGGGACTGAATTATCTGTGAGCCAATGTGTTCCCCATCACTGGGGTGTGCCTGGCTCAGGCACAGCAGACCAGGGAGCCCTCAAAGACCCCCACACTCAGGCTCTGCCTCTGCCCCGATTCCTGGTGTGTGAGGCCAGGCACCACTGGGCCAGGGAAGGGAGCCCTTCTTCCTGCCTCTGTGGAGCTTTCTGTCCTATTTTTCTCTTATTAATGGGCTTTGAGAGGAAGAAAACAAATGAGGATTTCGGTGAGCCCCGGCTGATGGAACGAAACTTAATTAAATCATGGATTCAGAGGCCTGGTTCTGACAAATTCATGAATGCAGTTAAGAGAAAGTGCAGAGTCCGCACATTGATCCGAAACATCTGCAGAAAATGAGCTTTCAGGTCAAGGTTTTATGTGCCAGCAAATCCGAAGACGCAGCTAATCAGGGGCCCTAATTGGATTTTATCTGCATGAATTAAACAGATGGGCCAGGAGAGCGGCTGAGGCCCCCGACAGCGAGAGCCTCCAACCCGGAGGGCCCCTCCCCAGCGAGGTCCTTGCTCTGCAGGGTATCCTGGGGTGACCACTGGGTGCCTTCATTCCGCAGTACCCACCACCGCTGGGACCACTCTTGACCTTCAAGATGGAAACGTAGGGGACCGAGTTCAGGACAGGCAGGGGAGTGTCCCAGAGCTCGGCAGGTGAGCGGTGGAAATGGGAACAGGCTGTGAAGCAGGTGCCTGGCGCAAGGGAGGCGCTCGGAGGGGAGGACTGAGCCCTCGGCAGAGCCGCTAATGCCAGTTTCTTTTCTTTTCTTTTTTTTTTTTTTTTGAGACAGGGTCTCACTCTGTTGCCCAGGCTGGAGGGCACTGGCGCGATCCCCACTCATGGCAGCCTCCACTCCTGGGCTCAAGCAATCCTCCTGCCTCAGCCTCCTGAGTAGCTGTGACCACAGACAAGCACCACCACGGCTGCTAATTTATTTACTTCCTGTAGACAGGGGTCTGGCCATGTTGCCCAGTCTGGCCTCAAACTCCTGAAATCAAGTGACCCTCCCCCCTTGGCATCCCCAAATGCTGAGATTACAGGCATGAGCCACCACACCCAGCGCAAATGTCAGGGTTAAAGCAACCTGGGTAGATAATTAAGTAGAAAATAGTGTGTTTATGTGTGCACTGTACTTATCACGTACAGTCTTGAAGGTTTTATAAACCTCAGCACCAACAGAGACATCTAATCCCACCTGACATTCAGGCCATCCTGTATCCCCTCAAGGGCACCAGGGACTGGGGACCGGGGCCAGCCCTGCTCACAGTCCAGCTGCTTCACCGAGGCCAGGGAGGCCGCCCACCCTGTTGCTATAGGACGGGGGTTCTGCTGGGTGTGTTTAAATCTGGGTGGGCAGGTCCCAGAGAGGTCTGCCGGCTGGGCCACCTGGAGAAGGCTCCCTGGAGACGCTAGGACCTCCCGAAAGTGAATTGTTTCACCAGTTAAAATAAACAAACAAATGGAAGAAGAAACAGCCTCTCTGTGCACAGCAGGACGTCGGTTAAATGGTGATGGTGCCACCTTGAAGCTGTCTGTGGTTCGGCACCCGGTGTGGAAGGGGGCACAGGGCACCCTACGTGGGAGGTGGGTTGGGAACGGCACTGCACGTGGTTTCTTTTAGTTAGAGGTACTCAAGCCCCGTCACTGTGGGTTCGGTGTGGGCCCCCCGTACCAGGCTACCTGGAGAGATGAATGTGGGCCCCCCATGCCAGGCTACCTGGAGAGATGAATGTGGGCCCCCCGTGCCAGGCTACCTGGAGAGATGAAGAAGGTCCTCCAGAGCTTCTTGTCCCGTGTGACATCCCGGATCTCCTTGGTCATGTTGACCATCCTGCCGGCCACGGGAGGAACCCGGCGGAAGTCCAGGATCCTGGCAAGAAAGGGGCATGGGAGGTTCTGTGCTCTGTGCGGCTGAGCCGGCCTCTGTCTCCCTGCCTCCGAATAAACCCAGCCCTAGGCCCAGGGGCTCTGCCTGGCCCTGCAGTGATGGGGGCGGGAGAGGCCCCTGAGGGACCGGGGCTGGCATCGCCTCGCTGATGGGCACACACCGCCAACTGCCCACATAGCTAAAGCCTGCCCTCATTCCAGGGCTAAATTTAAAACAAAATTAAATTAAAGGCACCACTTTTAATGGAACTCTCTCTGAACCACACCGCAGGCTCCCACTTGCTTAATTAAGTGGAGAATGCAGGGCGAGAGCTTTTCTTGCTGATGGAGGACGTGGTGATTATCCTGTGAGGCGAGATGACCAGGTGTGGAGGAACGTGGGCCGTCTGCCAGCGCCGACCCGGGGCCCAGGGCCTGACCGTGCCTCTGTGTGGAGTACCTGCCCCCTCCACCTGTCAGACGGCTCGCCTGGGCACCGGGCTTTGTGTCCTGCTTTATAAACACGTTGATCCGAGGGGAGCTGTTTCCTAACGAGTGACCCTCCCTGGCTTGGTGGCCACTGTCTTTCTTTTCATAGAAAAGCCCTTTTATGAGTTCAGGCTGTTCTAGATAGCTGAAATGGTTGAAAATCGGGCTTCTGGCGATTTCTGTAGTCACCACAGAAGACTTTGATCCTTTAAAAAGCCCTTTAGGCTGGGCGCGGTGGCTCAAGCCTGTAATCCCAGCACTTTGGGAGGCCGAGGCGCGTGGATCACGAGGTCAGGAGATCGAGACCATCCTGGCTAACACAGTGAAACCCCGTCTCTACTAAAAAATACAAAAAATTAGCTGTGCGTGATGGCGGCACCTGTAGTCCCAGCTACTCGGGAGGCTGAGGCAGGAGAATGGCGTAAACGCGGGAGGCAGAGCTTGTAGTGAGCTGAGATCCAGCCATTGCACTCCAGCCTGGGTGACAGAGCGAGACTCCGTCTCAAAAAAAAAAAAAAAAAAAAAAAAAAGCCCTTTAAATTCCAACGTGCGCCCACGTCACTAGGGATCTTGTGAAAATGCAGATTCTGGTCCCAGGTCTGGGTGGAGCCCAGGACTCTGCATTCCAACTGGCCCAGGGCAATGCCAGTGCTGCCGGCTCTGGGGCCGCACCCCGGGCTAGGACGTGTCAGGGCCCTGCAGGGCAGACAAGGAGGCTCTAGGGGGCTGAGGGTGGCGCCTCCTCCCTCTACTGCACCAGGGCAAGGTCCCTCAATTCACGGGGCCCCTCTGGACCCAGGGCCAGGCCCGTGAACTGCCCCTGGAGGGTACTGAACACGGACCCCCTCACTTCCCCAGCAGCAGGGCCAAGCTGACCCTCACGACGGGTTCACTTTCTGATGGGCTGGGGCAGCAGAGACAGGCGACCGCGGGGCCTCCCGGGCCCCCTCATTGCGAACGTGGCTTCCTCCTCCTCGGGAAGCCTACTTTGGTCTCCCGGAGACGTCTGCGCCCTGTGACTCTCCGTGTTAAGATTCGTGGCACTAAATACTCCCCCTTCCCTCCCTGCCTCCTTCCCTCTTGCCTTTTCCTCTATTACGGACCGCACAGCAGCTACTGCGCCTCCTGTCTGCCCTAACGGTGGGGGTGCCTGAGGGGCCCATCTGGATTAAGGCTCCCTGAGGGCACCCTCTCCCTCCGTGACAGAGGGACGGTTAGGAGCACGGGGATCTGGGCAAATCGCCTCTCACTGCCTCCGTTTCTCGTCTGTGAGGGGGGATATGAAAGGGTCTCCCTACCACGTGTTGTGTGGGCTACGGGAACACACAGGGCCTGGTCAGGGCAGCACTCAGGGTAGGGGGAGAGCAGGCACCAGCGCTGCCTGATGGTGACCAAGGTGACGATGACATCCTGCTGTGTTCAGCGCAGGATGGCCCGGCTGATCGGTGGGTCTGAGCGCACGGGAGCGTGGACAGAGGAAGGGCTCACCTGTCCAGGTGGAAGGCTGCAATCTCCGCGTTGTGCCTCTCATAGTCAGAGAAATAAAAAAAGTCAGGGGGCGTCTCCTGCTCCCTCGTTTGTCTGCGAAAACAGGACAGAAACGGAAACGGTTTGTCACCGAGAAAACCTCCGGGTGCCGGAGGAGGCGGGACGTGCTGGGTCCGGCCCTCCAGAGCCCACTGTTCTCTTTCTAAGGGTGTTGCTAACTGTCAAGAAACACAATCATCATTAAAACTTAAACGATATCAACTTACGTTAAACACATTCCTTTCAGAAGCGACAGGCACCAGGGTCTCGTCCCTTCCTGATTAGGGGTTTCTGTCTCTTGCAGCCGAGAGCCAAAGTCCCCTCTAGCAGCAGCACCCCGCGTGCTCCCAACTCCACGCTGGTGACCTCGAAATCAGCCCGGGGGGCAGTTCTCACACCACGGAAACGGGCAAACTGCAGATCAGGCTTATTCCGCCCGGGGAGCTGGTTATTAAATATTTACAGCCCACCCCAGGTCCACACCACCAGCCAAACGGATTCTCCTGAGAAGCCGCTCTTGCCTGGAGCCCAGAGATTCAGGCAGACCGTGGGCCGCGTGGGCCCACACACGGGGAGGGGCAGGCCCTGGTACAAGAGGAGCCCCCTCAACAAACGAGACGGACTTCCCCCGGTGTGGGCCCGGAGGCCAGGGTCAGGTCGGACCGGCTGCCCCTCACACCTGCCTCCGCTGCCCACCAGCTCTCAGGAAGGGACGTGAGGGAGGCTGGGAGATTTCTGGGGGCTGCCGTGGGTCCTCTTTCTGAAGCCTGGAAGAGGTGACCTGACCCCTTTTCCATTGTCTCCCTCCTTCCCGCCCTGCAGGGCACCCCGGCCTGCAGGACCCGCCGGTCGGCCTCAGTTCCCACTGAGCTGCTTCCCATCTCTTGAGCTGGGGTCATGGCTGTCAGCTGCTTCCCACGCTTGTCTCCTGGCCCTCCACACTCCTGTCTTTGTGCACGCTGTTCCGCCCTCCTGGGACGACCTTCCTTTCACGTCTCCAGACGGCTGTTAGCATTTCCTAACGAGTGTCTTACAGACGGCAGGGCCTCAACTTCTCAGCACTCAAGAAGTCATCGGTCAGAGAAGGCTGGAGTTTGGGCAGTAGTTCCTCCCGCCCGCCCCACGGTGTCCAGCCCTACATGGACTGTGGAACTCATTCTGTGTGTGTACGGCATGTTCCCACACCCTGTACTTTTGAGGTCTGTTGGTTGAAGCTTTAAGTGCAAGTCATTTTCAAGGCCCGGCTCAAAGGCAAACTCCACAAAACCTTCCCAGATGCCGCAGCAAGGATGAGCTTCTGCCCCCTACAAGCACCCCCAGCCCAGTGAGCAGAGGCGAACGCTGCTGGAACTTCCGCTGCCCCAGGCGGGGCACCAGCGGCCGCCAGCCACCTCGCCCGCAGTGGACGCTGGTCAGCAGCTGCCCCCTCGCTGTCCCCGTTTCTCTACATGGAAAGTGAGGGGCTGGTGGATGCTGACCGTGGGGATTTAATGCTGCCTAAGTGCCCCAGGCCCAGGACAGGCTGCTTTGAGCCTGCCCCTAAAGCAGGGTGGGGTGAAGGAGCAGGGTGGGGTAAAGAACACCTGGATGGCCCAGCACCAGGTCCACCTAACTCCCAGCCTGGCTTCTCCAGGACCCAGTGGACGTTGGGGTTGTCAGGGGCCCTCCCAGCAGCATGAGGCCTGGGTCTGGGTTGCTAAGTCGAGGGGCAGGCAGATGCCCTGAGGGGAACAGGGACCCTGTTAGCTGCTCTCGGGGGTGCTGGCTCCCCACAGGACCTGGCTGCTGCTCAGTGGGACTCCCTTGCTGCTGTCACCCAGGCCTGGAATCTGTGGGGCTCTCCCGTGACGAGGGAGACCTGGAGGTCACATGCTCACCCACTTACAGATGAGCACACGGAACCCAGAGAGTGAGTGACTGCCTTAGGGGCCAGCGTCGGTGGCTCAGCCCAGGGCTCCTGGGTCCCGTCCATTCACTTGTTCATTCATTCATTAATTCAGGCAGTAGAGCGACTACGCTTAGTACACTCAAGCACTGTTCTGGCCTTGGGCAGAGAGGGGGCCCGGGCCGGGGGCAGGAGGTCCAGTCTCCATGTGAACAGCCCGGGTCGAAGGAGCCTCCTGGGCTCCACGAACTCCCCATTCCTGTCCCAGTGCCAGGGGCTCTGCTCTGCACATGGTGGGAGCCTGGGGCTGGGGGAGCCAGGACACCTGAGACCAAGCCTGGGCAGTGCCAGGGGCTCTGCTCTGCACGTGGTGGGAGCCTGGGGCTGGGGGAGCCAGGACACCTGAGACCAAGCCTGGAGCTGGGCCCCTGACCACCGCCCAGCCCTGCTCGGCCCCTCGGAGAAGCAGGGCAGAGGCTCCAGAGCACAGCAGGACGCAGGCTGGGGGTGTCAGGCAGGCCTGTGACTGTCTGTGAGGGTGAGCAGGGCGGCAGCCGGCCCAGCACCCAGGGAGCACGACACTAGTTTTTAATCAGGAAACAAGGCCAGTAGACGCAGTCTCAGAGCACATCTCCTCACCAAGTGCCTCAGAACACTCACGCGCCCACCCACGGATTTGGGTCCAGTCAGCCCTAGGTGCACGCTCTTACTTGGGTCTTACTCAGATTCACAGGCTGCTCTTCAACCTACTGCCACGACCCGAGACCCCGTGTGCCTCCCCCGCCCCCTACAGCGACACAAACGCCGTCTGTTGCAGTTTTCTCATCTGAAAAGTGGGGTGAAGCTCCAGCCTTCTCAGGGCCACCCTGAGTCTTCAGGACCATGGGGACCCAGATGCGGATGGGCCCTCAGAGCAGCCCAGGCCCACGCGATGAAGGCCCGGGGTCCCAGCTCCCAGTGGCCCCTTCTCAGTTAAGCAGCTCAAAGGCCTCTCCTGCACTGGCTGGGGGGCCCCGGCACACCCACCCTGGACCCACAGTCACACCGCGGGGGAGAGGCTGGGCTCAGTGTCCCAGGCCGGGCTTAGCCCCGGTTTGCTGTGTGCACCCTGTCACCTCCCACCCCCCCGTTTCCGAGTCTCCCCCACAGCCTCCAGGACCCTTTGGCTCTGCTGTCAACACCTCCCACAGTAAGAGGCCAAGAAGGGCAATGTGGGCACCGCCCTGTCCCTCCACCCTGGCCAAGGGACACGAGGCCACAGGTGGGGTTGCTTAGGAAAGGTTAGTGCCGTTCTGTAAACACGACAGGGCTCCTGTGTCTCAGGCCAACACTCCAGGGGAAGGGGGGCCGAGCCGCAGGGCCCTGTGCTGTGCCTGTCCACGCAAGTGTTTGACCGATGTGATCATAGTGGAAATGTTGACCAATTGTCAAGATCATGTCTGAGGGGAAGCATGCTTCCTCCACCAAGGCTGGCCGCTGCCTCCACCAGAGGGAGAGCCCGTCCCAGGGCGTCCTCCCAGGCCAGGCCCAGAGAGGGAACTCAGCCCCCCACCCAGGAAGAATTTACCAGAATCAAACGCTGGTGACCTTTCCAGGTGCTGGGAACAGAGCCAGCGGGAATCCTCAGCTCACACGCCCTGCGGCCCACACCTCCCACTCAGGGCTGACGGCGTTCCTTCTGGGCTCCAGCACTCCAGCAATGCAGACTGCAGACGCCGTTAACCTTCCCAACCCTTGGCTTCCCCGGCCGGGTCCTTCCCTCCATATACACAGCGGCGGTCCGCCTGACTCCTGGGAGCCTCCTGGCCCTGCCACGGGCCGACATCATCACTGCACGAACAGCAGGGCGGGGCTCAGGTCCTGAGTGGGACGTCCACATCCCTTGGGGGAGACCACGTCTGGGTCACAGGCTGCCCGGGCTCCCTTCCTCCCACACTGTTCTCAGACAGCTGTGGCCACAATTCTCCACATTTCCTGAATGTTTCTTGCTGGGGGTTAAGGATTTGTACCACGCATGGCCTTTCTAAGAACTAGTCTGGGCTGCTAGAAACGGAACAGATCAGTTTCCACGATCCCACGTAACATTTGCCTTGACAGGGCCCCGAGTAGGCGCGAGGCCAGATGGGGATTCCAGGAGCTACTTAAAATAAAACGGGGATGGTGGGCTGGCGCCTGAAGGACACATTTGCTTCACGACCCCGCGGGTCTGTGGTCGTCGCCGTCTCTGTGCACACCAGCGGCAAAGGCGGGTCGGCCTGTGGGGCAGGGCGGGGGCAGGTGCGGCGGCAAACTGAACGCGCTGCCCACAGGGTCGCCCTGCAGAGCCGAGGCCCAGGCTGGCCGGGATCCTGAGGTTCAAGAGAAAGAGTCTAGACCTTGTGGAATCTCCTGATTTTTAAGTGCTGACAAATGGATTTCATTTTTCTAAAACACTAAAGGTCAGAACAAACGGTCCGCTGCAGTCAGCCCGCAGTTCCAGGGCTGGTAGCTGCTGGAGTGTTGGGTATTTTTAAGGTTAAAAGGCCGTCGTCGTATTCAACTTGGAAGGATTGGCTTTGAGCAAAACTCGTTCCACAGAACACGAGTTCTACTAGATTTTAGTAACTTTTAGCTGGAAAAAGAGAAATCCAGATGCAGGCGAGATTTCTTTTCCATAAACTTCGAGCCTTATGTCTGCACAGTGACTCCCCGGAACGGCCCAGCATGAGTCCAGGAGTTCACAGCCAGCCTGGGAAACACAGCGAGACCCCATCTCTACAGAAAATAAAAAAATTAGCTGGGCATGGTGGACCTGTGGTCCCAGCTACACGGGAGGCTGAGATGGGAGGATCACTTGAGCCCAGGAGGTCAAGGTTGCAGGGACCACTGCAATCCAGCCGGGATGACACAGTGAGACCCTGTCTCCAAAAAATAATCATCATTATTATTATTTTTATTTTCTTTAGAAAATCCTCAGCGACTCATTAGTTGGGCAGTTAGAATTCACTGTAGGTCCTTGGGGCAAAGCCCTGCACCACAGGGTGCCTGATAAAGCAGTTAGGAAACTGTGAGCTCCTAGAACATCCACTGCAGAGGCAGCGCCCAGGTATCCCGGCTGGCACAGGTCTCCCGGCTGGCACAGGTCTCTTGGGGCCCAGGTCTCCAGGGTGGCACAGGTCTCCGGGCTGGCACGGGTCTCCTGGGTGGCACAGGTCTCCCGGGTGGCACAGGTCTCTTGGGGCCCAGGTCTCCCAGCTGGCACAGGTCTCTTGGGGCCCAGGTCTCCTGGCTGGCACAGGTCTCCCGGGTGGCACAGGTCTCCCGGCTGGCACAGGTCTCTTGGGGCCCAGGTGTCCCGGCTGGCACAGGTCTCCTGGGTGGCATAGGTCTCCCAGGTGGCACAGATCTCCCGGCTGGCATAGGTCTCTCGGGGCCCAGGTCTCCCGGGTGGCACAGGTCTCTTGGGGCCCAGGTCTCTCGGCTGGCACAGGTCTCCCAGGTGGCACAGGTCTCCCGGCTGGCACAGGTCTCCCAGCTGGCACAGGTCTCTTGGGGCCCAGGTCTCCCAGCTGGCACAGGTCTCCCGGGTGGCACAGCTCTCCCAGCTGGCACAGGTCTCTTGGGGCCCAGGTCTCCCGGCTGGCACAGGTCTCCCAGCTGGCACAGGTCTCCTGGGTGGCACAGGTCTCTTGGGGCCCAGGTCTCCCAGCTGGCACAGGTCTCCCGGCTGGCACAGGTCTCCCGGGTGGCACAGGTCTCCCGGTTGGCACAGGTCTCCTGGGTGGCACAGGTCTCTTGGGGCCCAGGTCTCCCAGCTGGCACAGGTCTCTTGGGGCCCAGGTGTCCCGACTGGCACAGGTCTCCCGGCTGGCACAGGTTTCTTTTAGGTACTGTCTCGTGGGGGCAGCTGTTCTCACCCAGGCCAGGTCCCCTGGACACACAGCCACTCCATGTCCCTCTGAGCCTGCCCGTTGGTGTGGGTGCCTGGGGTCACCTTCTCACCCCCAGCCCGCCTGTCCACTGGTGCTTCCTCGGTGATGGACGTGAGCTTCTGTGCTGTCCAGCTCGGCAGCCCCTGGCCACACGTGGCTGTGGGACACTCGAAATTGGACGTGAGCTTCTGTGCTGTCCAACTCGGCAGCCACTGGCCACACGTGGCTGTGGGACACTCGAAATGTGACCAGAGCCTCCAGGATCTAAGTTTTAAATCTGATTTTATCTTAAATCTAATGGGCACACCAGCTAGCAGTGCGCAGTGGGGCCCTGAAAATGGGGCCTTCTGAGGCCTCTGGTGTCTGCTCACCGTCCGTCCCGTGCCCTGGCCAGGATGGAGGGAGCCGAGTCCACCCCCTCCCCCAGCACACCGGCCCTGCCCCCAGTGCACTGAACAGCACTGCCTCCCTGGCCCACTGCCCCGCCTGCCCTCCCTTCCCATCCTCCTCCTCCTGCTTCCTCAGTCAGGACTGTCCTAGCCGTCGCCTCCGGGAAGACCCTCTGCAATCGTTCGGTCCTGCAGACGCCCCTTGTCCTGTACACACGAGGCCTGCAGAAGGGCGTTTGTCAGATCTGCGTCCCCAGGCCCACAGGCGGCACATCTCCAGGTCTGGCGGCTCCTCTTGCTGCTGTCACTGACTCTCGCCAGTCCGGATTCCAAACCCCAGAGGGAGAATAAGAGCAGCTGCCTGCCAGGGCTGTTGTGGGACGGGCATACACTCCTGGTATACTGTAGGAGCTCACTGCGTGGTGATGTGGACATCTCAGTAGCAGGTGAAATATAATGGGACATCCACGCAGAGCTCTCCAGGCCTGCCAGAGCTCAGGGGGCCTCTGGGGAAACTGAGGCCCAGGGAGGGGCAGGCCCAGGCAGTGTCCAGTGAGCATCAGCATGGGGCTGGGCCCGGATGCTGGGTGGTTTAGTTCTGACCACCCACTGCAGTACGCGCACGCATGCACAAACACACATGCACACACAAACCCACTCATGCACACACACACACCTGCACACTCACAAACGCACACACAGGCACTCACGATGGATGCACATTAACACATGTGCACACACATACGTATGTGCAGATACATGTGCGTACACACATTCATGCACACGTGCATCCATACGCTTACACACTCACAAGTGCACGTGTGTGCGTTCACAGATATGCACACTCACAGGAGTGCACACACACACACAACCCCCACAGAACAGGGCTGTCAGAGGGTTCTTGGCGAGATGGGGATTAGGACCCGGCTCCAACGATCTGTCCCCGGCACAGCCTTGCAGAGGGGCTGGGAAAGCGCATTTAGTGAAGGTGGAGTCTGATCTCCTCACTGCAAAGAGACAAAGTTCACGCAGAAGACGAATGACTTGCCGACTTGAGTCACCTGCACAAATCCTGTCATTACAGCACATCCCATCTGGCGGCTCCCACCTGACCCTGCATTCCACTCCCGGGCAGAGGGCAGCGGGCAGTGAATTCTACTCTGGGCTCCGCTCCCGAGGCCACAGCCGGGCTGAAAGTCCCAGGGAAGGGGCCAGACCCAGGTGCCCCCAGCAGGAGGAAGCAGGGAGGGAGCAGCCCCAGGGGTAAGGAAGAAAGTAGCTTCCAACAAACCACCCCTTCAGGACAATTCACCCTCGAAGCTCACCCCACCCGTTAAGCCCTGGCCCCACTTGGGGTTTTTCCAATCACTGGAGAACCCTCACCAGTTCCCTCTAGAATACGAGTCAGCTCTCCAGCACCTGCCCCTCCTCTCCTTCCCCTCCGCCCCCTGCTCAGGGAGGATGTGCTCAGGAAGCCAGACTCAAGCTTGCAGCCCCCCGTCCGCTGCCTTTGCACGTGCCCCCTGCCAGCCCTGCCATGGTCTGTCTCAGCCCCTCTGTGGGGTTTTCCTGGAGCCTGAGGCAGAAGGTGGCTTGGCCCTGGCTACACTGGATGGCATTGTTCGCTGGACCCAAGGGGGAGGGCCCCAGGGCAAGAGTGTTCTGTTTTCTGGATCACATGCCTGGCCAAGTGCTTGTTTCCGAACAGGCGTTTCATAAACAAATGAATGAATGAGGACTCAGTCAAAGAATTGTCCAGAGAGGTCTAGATCTATCTGCAGCCTCGAGCTCTTGTCATCTCATTCCTTCCATTTCTATCAGTGTCACCTCTACCACCATCACCACCATCACCATCACCTCCACATCACCATCACCTCCACATCATCATCACCTCCACCATCACCTCTATCATCATCTTTGCCACCATGGTCATCACCTTCACCATCATTATTATCCTTATTACCATCATGATCACTATCACCATCATCATCATCACCTCCACCATCACCACCATCACTATCACCATCACCACCATCACCTCCACCATCATCACCATCACCTCCACCATCATCATCACCTCCACCATCAACACCATCACCTCCACCATCATCACCACCACCTCCACCATCACCACCATCACCTCCACCATCATCACCACCATCACTATCACCATCATCACCATCGCCTCCACCATCATCACCATCGTCACCATCACCTCCACCATCATCACCACCATCACTATCACCATCATCACCATCACCTCCACCATCATCACCATCACCTCCACCATCATCACCATCATCACCACCATCACCACCATCACCTCCACCATCATCACCACTATCATCATCATCACCTCCACCATCATCACCACCATCACCTCCACCATCATCACCACCATCATCACCATTACCTCCACCATCATCATCACCATCACCTCCACCATCATCACCACCATCACCTCCACCATCATCACCACCATCACTATCACCATCATCACCATCACCTCCAACACCATCATCACCACCACCTCCACCTCCATCACCATCACCTCCACCATCATCATCACCATCACCTCCACCATCATCATCACCATCACCTCCACCATCACCTCCACCATCATCACCACCATCACCATTACCTCCATCACCATCATCAGCATCACCTCCACCACCATCGTCACCGTCACCTCCACCACCATCATCACCATCACCTCCACCATCACCATCACTGTCACCATTACCTCCATCACCATCATCACTGTCACCATCACTTCTACCATGGTCACCACCACCATCATAATCGTCATTATTTTCATCATCACCATCAACATTATCTCCATCATCACTGTCAACATCATCACAATCACCATCAGCACCGTCATCACCAGCATCTCCACCACTGCTGCTGTGAGTGCACCCTGAGCTGTTATCACCTGAGGTGCGGTGACAACGGATGTGATGCTAAAATGTGAGCTTCTCTCTCTGCCAATGATTTGGCCTTTGTCCCTCTCTCCTTGCCCCTGCCTACTCTTCTGAGCAGTTCATGCACGTGGAATCCAGGTGGCTCCAAGCCCTGCTGCACTGAGAAGGGACCAGGCCCTGCCTTGAGGCCAATCTGGTTCTAGCACGGTTCCTGATCCCTACATATCATATCTGGGGGTTTCCGATGACCCTGGCTGTTCACAGAACAAGCAGCTCTGTTCCCAGCCCCGAGGCAGCCTGCTCCGGGATCCTCACAGCTTTGACATGCAGGCCAAGACAATCTGCCCCATGGGCCACCTCCGGGCTGTCCCTGGCTTCTGAATGGCCCCTTTTCCTAGAACAGTCCAGGAAGTTCAGGGAAGTGGTGATGACACGCTTTCTGTCCAGGCTCCACTCCTGGAAGAGGCTCTGAAATGCTCCTGGAGTCTTCTGCCCTCTGACCACACATCCAGATGAGCCCGACAGCCACTGGGTCTGCAGACTCCAGGGCACCCTGCCTCATCTCCACATGAAACCCCAACCATCAACCATCTGTATCATCATCAGCACCATCAAGTGCTCTGCTGTGCCCTGGTGAGACGTCCCCTGACCCATGAGGGGAGCAGAAAGAGTGCTTGCTGGGTGGCCCTAGGCCTCAGTTTCCCTTTCTGCAGAGTACGAAGTGGGAGCAAGACGATCCCAGGGGGTCTCCAGGTGAGGGAGAGGGGAAGGGGGGATGTTTTTGCAGCCAATAAAAACCTGAGATCAGGTCTACTGGTGACAGCAGGAGGCATCTGTGGCTTCAATCCCCTGGCCTTGCCATGCAGGCTTCTCAGAGCCAGGTGGCTCACAGGAGCTGCAAAGGACACCTCAAGGGTTGCCAGAAGCCAGCAGTGCTGGGCAACCTGGGAAGACTGGGATTTTTCTCTCCACACCTGCAAGGTTGAGAGGAGAGGGGCAGCCTCGGCGGAGACCAGCAGGCCCGCTCTCACCTTAGCCAGGAGGCGCTCAGCCTCTCACCTCGGCCAGGAGGCACTCAGCCTCTCACCTCGGCCAGGAGACGCTCAGCCTCTCACCTCGGCCAGGAGACGCTCAGCCTCTCACCTCGGAGGGGTGCTGCGGATACAGCCCCCAGGAAAAAGGTTTTGGAAAAGTACTGAACCCGCTGCACGGAAGGGGACGAACTCGGCCGAGGCGGTCACCTGGCAGCCTCTCCTTCCTCCTGGGCGCCCTGACAGAAGGTGTACCAGGTGAGGAGAGCAGTGACAGGCACGGTCTGCTTGTCCAGGAGTCGGGGTTTGAAATGTGGAAAGATGTTATCAGATCCAGCGGGGTTGGCCGAGAAGCAGAGCGTGCCATGGCTGGGGGAGAGGCAGGGCAGTCGCCCGAAAGCTTCCTGGAACAGGAACAGTCAGTCCAAAGCATGCCGGGAGCCCTGGGCCCAGGCCCAGAAGTCACGGTCCTCACCAGCTTGGTCAGCGTGCCAGGAAACTGCCAGCGAGTGGGACAGGTGTGCAGCTCCATCCGCCACTGACCCTCCACGCAACTCAGGCCAGACAAAGTGTCCCTCCCAGCAGCAAAAGCTGAGCTGACTGGCCGCTCCAGCAACTCCAATGCCACTGGCCCCACCCGAGCGGAAGGAAACAGCGCTGCTCTCAGGGAAGGGCCAGCTACCCAGGGCCTCCTCGGCAGGGCTCAGGGAGGGGGTCTGGTTTTGCTTTTTATGAGATGATTAAAAAAAAAAAAAAAACCCATCATTCAAAGAAGGAAGTCAGTAAAAACAAACAGGCCAACTGCGTGCAGGGTGGAACAGAACGCCCTGCCCAGCCGTCCTGAGACTCACACCCGCTGCCCCTCACGTGGACGTAGGTCCGGTTACTGCAACTCACACTCATGTCAGGGGCTCACCAGGCTGCAGGGTTGAGCTCACAGATCGGCACTGCCTGTGCGTCTGGCATTTGAGAAGGCGCCCGATACCCCGGACCATGGGGACAGGAGACACCGGCATGCTCAGTGTAAACAGTTGAAAATGGCATAGCCTGGGCTCAGTGTAAACAGTTTGAAAATGCCGCAGCCTGGGCTCAGTGTAAACAGTTTGAAAATGCCACAGCCTGGGCTAACGTGATGTGACATTTCTCTCATTTTCAACACACAGGGAACTTCCGAGAAGCAAGTGGCCCGTGGCCCATCCCTGGCATGACCGTGGCCCATTCCCTGCCTCGCCCCACCCTGCCTGCCTAGCTGCTGTGTTGCAATGCACCTGATGGGGGTGCTGGTCTGGGGGCTCCCGGGAAGCGGGTGCCGAGGTCCCCATGAGACATCCAGCGCCGTGGGCTTCTTGGGACTCATCTTGGAGAAACAGCAGGGACGGGAGCTCGCTGACCCACAGAGGGAGGGCCTGGGCCGGGCTGTCCGTCCCAGACCTTCCACATGACTCTGCCAGGACAGCCTCAGAGTGGGAAGGACAGGGCAGAGTTTCAACACCCGCCTTTCTGTTCTTCCTAGGTCACTTACTGAACTGTGCACGAAGGAGCGACATGCTGAGGGCAGACACCGGGCCCAGGGATGCCACATGCTGAGGGCAGACACCGGGCCCAGGGATGCCCCGATAGTGCCGGGGGCCGCAGACCCCATGCAGCAGCTCCTCCTCCCCAAGAACCTTCTCGGCAAAGCCCCCTGCGTCAGACATGAGAGACAGCCACAGCCTGTGGCCCCAGAGGACCAGGGGTCAGGAGGAGTCCCGGTCCTGCCACGCCAGCCCTGCCCTTGGCCCGCCACCTGTGAGGCCAGATCAAGCTGCACCTGGTCACAACCACCCTCAATCCTGGGCAGCAGTGACAAGTTTTAAAGGCCGACTTCAAAACCTCTGACCGGGCTTGTCGCCCTTGTAAAAGCCCAGCAGAGGAAAGAGGCCGCAGCTCTGAGGTCAGGGTTCCAATGAGGGCACAAGGAGGGGGACTCGGCAGAACCGGGTGAAATTCTGGTGGCCGAACCCAGGAAGGCTCTCATGCGCTCCTCCTCACTGAGGAAGGCCCCACAGAGGTCACCCCTCCACCTGTCAGGACGGCCTCCCTGGGCCTCAAAGGGCACCGGAAAGGCAGGCACAGGAAGGCAGCTCCCGGGGGGACACAGCACCTGCGACAAGGCTTCCCTCAGCTCTGATAAAAGCCACAGGAGGTGTACCAATTGTGGTTATTCACTCTAAAGTGAGAATGAAGATTGAGCTGACCTCTCCCAGGCTTTCTGCAGCGGGCAGAGTAATGGTGCCCCAAAGTTGTCCGCGTCCGAACCCCAGGACCTGTGACTGCTGCCTCGCGTGGCGGGAGGCACTGTGCAGATGTGGCTAAGGCTCTGAGGAAGGAGAGACCACGGGGTCCCTGCAGGAGGGGCCGAGGAAGACCCGACTGAGGAAGACGCTGTGTGGCCGGGTCTCAGGGTGGAGGAAGGACCCCAGCCTTGAATGCAGGAGCCTCCAGGAGCTGGAAGGGCCGGCACACAGCTCCGCCCTGAGCCTCCCGGGGGAGCTCAGCCTTCACGTCCTTTCGGACTCCTGCATTCTGGCTGAGAAGAGGGCGCTTGTGTTGTGTGAAGACACTGCGTTTGCGGTGATTTGTTCCAGCAGCCAAGGAGGGGAATACAGGACCCCCGGCCACATGAAGGCAGGGCAGATGGACACGGTGATTTAGCCCTAGCTGAAAAGGTTATAAAACTCCGACCTGTTTCCTCCAAATCCGGTCAGGCCATCACTGCTAAGGCTCGTGACACTTAGGAAACGACACGGAATGATCGGGAGAAGGCACCGCTGTTCACGAAGGAGCCAGAGAGAGGGTGACAAACGCCACACGTGCATCCCTGGGCCGGGCGACGCGTCCTCACAGGAACCCCCACGGCTCTCACGGCTGCCCCCATTTTAAAGACAAGGAAACCGAGGTCTGGAAGGAGACAGAAGCATCTACAGAACTGCACAGCTAGAACATGGCACAGCTTGGACGGGAACCAGGAGTCTCTGACTCAGGCCTGTGCTCTTTGCTTCAGGGCCCTCCAGAAATCACACACAGGCTCCTGCCATTCTGAACATCCGTGTTTCCTCCTGGATCTGGGCCCCTCTGAGCACCGGCCTCCTCGGGCCCAGGAAGGCTGGGGCTGCAGGCCCAGCGGTCTGGCTCCACAACCCATCCCTGGAGAGGTCCTGGCTCCAAGAGGATCTGTTGTGTCTCCAAAATCCAGGGCTCCTTAACAACTGTGGCTTCAGCGAGAGGGACACCATGCCGGGTGCTCCATCCCGCAACGCACACGGCCGAGGGGCCGGGTCAGCTGTGGCGCTAGGCCTTCCCGGAGCTGGCCCCTCCAACCGCCGGCAGGACCACGTGTCACTTTCTCATAGAACGGTTCCCACTGTTGCCGCTAACAAACATTTCAATGCTCTTCAGTTTGTGGGAAAATAGAAAACGTTTGCTTTGGTTAAAAATAGAGGAAACTGGCAGCTTATTACCAAGGCCGGTAAGGGACAAGAAGCCAACAGTTACGTGACTCTCACTCTGCACTGAGCGCTGTGCTAAGCAGTTTGAGTGAGTTGATTCGAAAAACCTTTGGGACATTCTTCTCTGCAGTCCCGGAGACGGTCAGTGCAGGTGGTGACCCGGGAGCACCGTGGCCCTGATCCAGGGCCACGTGTGAGGTGTGAGGGTTGCTCTGTCCAGGGAGAGACGGCTCTGTGGAGCCATGGGATGTCCCTGGATGGGGTCTGAGAGGTGGGAGGCTCGGCTGTCTTCTCTCCACTGGACACGTGGGAGAACAGACGGGCAGGCAAGGTCTGCTGGTGCAGGGCCCCCGACTCCCACCCTCTCCAGGTGGATGGGGAGTGGGGTGTGCCCCAGGGTTTCTCCAAGAAGCACTGCAGAGGAGGCAGCTCAGGGCGTCACCTCCCCTAAAGCAAAGAGCCGCTGTCCTTCCTTGTTCCCGCTGCTACCCAGCCAGTCCGGCCGCCGAGCAGGGAAAGGGGCGTCCGGTCTGATGGGGGAGCCAGATGCCTTCCCCGGGTCAGCGCGTTCCACAAAGCAGGGACAGCCCAACGAGGCTGATGGAACGGATGTCGGGTCCGTGGCAGAGACCGACAGCAAAGCCTGAGGCAGAACCCTGGGTGGCGGCGGCTGCTGGGGCTGGAGGGTGGAGTCCTTGGGTGTCCTGTTCAGCACCGAGGAACACCCCAGGCCCCTGGGCACAGATGGGAAACTGAGGCCCAAAGAGGGGTGGGCCAAACACCAACCTCTCACGCATTATGTAAAACCACCGTCTTCCAAACCCTGCCAGACAGGCAGAAAAAGACCCGGTACCTGAGAGGCCGTGGGAGCCGGGAAGGCTGCACACACCGCCAGGTGCCCACCCAGCCAGACGCACGCGCACCTCACAGGTGCTCCTCTGGGCCTCAGGCCTCCTGCTCACCCACCTGGACACAGGCAGGCAGCCTCCTGACCACGCTTGGGCTTTACCAAGAGCACCATTTCCAGCCCAGGCCACACGGTGCGGCTGCTGGATGACCTCAGCTGGGACCCTCCTCCTACAGGGCCCTCGGTGCCGGGACCCTCCTCCCACGGGGCCCTCGATGCCGGGACCCTCCTCCCATGGGGCCCTCGATGCCCGGACCCTTCTCCCACGGGGCCTCACTGATGCTGGGACCCTCCTCCCATGGGCCCTCGGTGCCGGGACCCTCCTCCCACGGGGCCCCACTGATGCCGGGACCCTCCCCCCATGGGGCCCCACTGATGCCGGGACCCTCCTCCCACGGGCCCTTGGTGCTCGGACCCTCCTCCCACGGGGCCCCACTGATGCCGGGACCCTCCTCCCACGGGGCCTCATTGATGCCGGGACCCTCCTCCCATGGGGCCCTGCCGATGCGTGTCATCCACCACTACCCATGTGTCAGTCGCCATCCCCAGCCCCGACCACCCCGGGCTCCCGGCACACACTGCTGCTGCTCCCGCTCTGCCCTCCAGGAGTCTTGGCTGCCCTGGAACAGACCCCCCAGTGCACCCACTCCTGTCTCCCGTCTGCGTGACGGTTGGGGTCAGCACCGTCCTGCTGCTCGGATGGGAGGGTCCTGCTGGGGCTGCTGCTCCTGCCTCTGCACTGGCTGCCCTGGCCGGGACCACCCTGGTCTGTGTCCTCCAGCATCATCTCCCTCGCCGGCTTTTCTTTCATCACTCACTGCAGCCTCAACTTCCTGGGCTCAAGCGAACCCCCCACCTCAGCCTCCCGAGCAGCTGGGGCTACAGGACCCACCAGGGTGCAGCAGTGGGTCCACACGGAAGCCAGGTGGATGTGCTGCTTTTCCCTGTATTCACCAGTGGGTTTTCTTCAGTATATTACTGAGAGCAGTAAACACACAGGACTTTCCACGTGCCAGGCTCTGTCCTCAGAGCTTCCTACGTCGCGACTCATCGGATACCAAGCTTTACGGGGCAGGTGTTTTTCTACCCATTCTACAGATGGGAACACTGAGTTGGGGAGACACCAGGGACCTGTCTGAGGTCGCCGGCCAGGGTGAGGCATGCGGACCAGACGGCCCGGCCACCCTCCGTCCACCCACAGCCCCACGTGAGCCTCGTGAAGGGCTCCTGGTGTTCCGAACGCTGGGACACAGAGGCCACAAGGCTCCAACGTAGTAAATAACCACAGACAGGGGCACTTGAAGCCACGGGGATCTGTTCTCCCCTGTCCTGGGGACCAGAAATCCAAGGCTGAGGTGTGGGCGGGGCCAAGCTCCCTGTGGAGACTGCAGGGCGGATCCTTCCTGCCTCTCCCAGCTCAGGGGCTCCAGGAGCTCCTGGGCTGTGACCACATCCCTGCAACCGCTTCCCTTGGTCTCCTCCTCTGCGTTTAATCTCCCTCCACCTCCTTCTTCTAAGCACAGGGGAATGCATTTCGGGCCCAGGGAAAGTGCTCATCTTGAAGTCTTTAATTTAATCACATCTCCAAAGACTCCTTTTCAAAGAAGGTGACGTTTACAGGTTCCACGGCTAGGGCCTGAGATGCTCGGGGCATCTCAGAGTCATAGAAGCCACAAGCCGGTCCTTCCCCACCCCCCGCCCCATCTTTCTATCCCATTTCTCTTGTATTCCCTTCCCCAGGGCCAAACTCAGGGAGTCCAAAAACTAGATAAGACAGACACTTTCTATTCCTCCAAACACACAATAGATCCCTGACTTACTAAATGAAGGCACGGAGGCAAAAATTAGCCTTTCTATCCTGGGTAATCTTCTCATCACTCACACAGCAGAAAACCACCACCTGTCATGAACGAGATATATTAAGCTGTTTAATGCCAGGCTTTCAGCCGGCAGAGCTCTGGAAGGCAAGGGGTTCTCCCTGGCAGTGACTCCAGCCTGACCTTTGGGTCCCCGAGTCCGCGGTCCACACTTCCTGCCCATTTCAGTGTCACTTGTTCCAGCCCCGTGGGGGAGCCGTTTGGCAAAACACAGCCGTCTTATTTAAAACCCCTGGCACCTGCTCATCCCCCATCTGTCATTCTCACGATGCGCCACCGCTGTGGTCTGGACTGTTTGCGTGAGGACGGCGAGTTCTCCAGCAACAGGGCCGCAGGCAGGAGGGGCACGGCTGGGCCCGGCTGTGACCTGGACCAGCTGCAGCCGAGGGCATCCCCGCTCAACACAGGGGTTCTTTTTTGGCTGCCGTGTACGAGTCAGGAGAACTGGGAATGGGAAGGGCACAGGGCCCAGGAAGGACTGGAGGGCGGCGATGTGCACAATTATTTACACACCAGCCAGAACACATTGCAGGAAACTTCCCAGAAAACGCATTCCTTACAGCAAAGGGGGCTGCCTCCTGTGCATGTGGAAGCGAACTAACTCCCCACGCGTCGGAGCCCAGACAGTCCTCCTGTTTCACACGAACCTGGAGGTGCTGAAGGTTGTGCCAAGACCTCGTCCGGATGTGAAGGGCCCCTCCTGGGTGGGACATTTCCCGGCTTCTGGTCCTAGAGTGGCCTCCGTGAGGCTGACAGGGAGGCATCTCGGAGGTGGGGGTGGTGGGTGCATGGGTGGGGCACGGTGTGGCCTGACCCTGGGTCCTGGCTGTGATCCCCATCCATGAACGAGATACTTGGTGGGCGGGCTTGGAAGTGGCTCCCAGTGCTGAGTTCCAGGAGAAGGAACCCCCAGCGTGGCACCCTCGAACCGCCCTGCAGTTGTTCCAGGTCAGGACCACAGTCACGTTGAGGAGGCTGCCCAGGACCCCGCTCATGCCGTCAGCGGGAGCTGAGAGTCGTGGCGGCTGTTCAGTGAGGTCACCCTTGGTGGAGGACGTGGGATGGACCCACAGGTGCCGCGGAGGCTGGAGGCTGTGCCGAGATGCTAAGGACCTCAGCTCCGAGCACCCATCGTCCAAACCTGAGCTTCTTGTTGGGACACGTCCTTCCCCGGCTCACACCGGCTCGGGGGAAATGCCGCCCTCAGTGGAGAGCTGGAGGTGAAGGCAGCGGGTGTCTCCCCTTCCATCCTCCACGGCCCCCATGGCAGTGTCAGCCTCTCACAGGGGAGGGACAGGGACATGGACCTGGCTTGTTGAACCCACACTGAGCCGTGACACCAGCCCCCTGGGTGGCCAGTCTCTGGGGGTCTCCTCAACCCAGCAGAGGGGCTTGAGGGCCTGAGTCCTCACAGTCTGAGACAGCCACACCGACGAGAGCCCCTACGATCTAAGGACTAGAGATTTCCGAGCCTTTCCAACGAACCCGCCTTCTTCAGAACCCACGGGGGCAGGCAGCACCGAGCCAAGACCCTGCCCAGGGCAGGGGTTGCCGACTGACCTATCTTTCATTTTCTCAGAATCTCTCTGATTGGCCACGGACCTCATCACAGCCGTGCCAGGGGGATGGGTGTTCCTCCTGGTGCTTCGTTAAGGCCTGTGCACCTGGCCGTGCCTGGCGTCCCCCACCAGCTCTGACGGGTCAGTGTGGCACGGCGAGGGCTCCCGAACCATTCCGGTGAACCCCAGGACCCTCCTAACTGGCCCCACGTACCCCTCCCCGGTCTGCAGGAAACCTCTGTACCAGCTCTTCAACATGAGACACAGAAGAGGGAGAAAATCATTTCTCTGGCTGGAAAATCATCTCAGAAGAGGCTCTTCAACCTCTTAAGCGGTCAACTTAATGAAAACCCGTTTCAAAATCATTCAATGATTTGTAACTGTGAAGAAACTCTAAAGTCATTCCCACTTAAAAATAATCGTGATGGTTTAGACTTTATTTCAAAAGCAAACAGGGAAGAAGAATTGCTTGAAAGTTTCAGCCCTACTATATTTTTAAATACGCTGCTGTCGGCTCATCCAGTATTCATGGACAGGACTCAGGGGAGCTGGATTAGAGTGGAAAGGAACGCGGACTCTCCGGGAGCCCTGAAAACACAGGTGCACACGTGTTTCTTACAGAAGCCCCTGTGATTCTTCCTTTCATTTCAAAGTAATAAAAGGGTAAGTTGCTACTAACTACTCAACCAGGATTAAATATTTAGCACCAAGGTTACTGTTATAATCTTGTTTTTCCTCCATGGAGCCCTCGATGTTTAAAAAAACATCAGTTAAAAAAAATAAACTAAATCCATAGTTAGGGGTTTGTGTTTGAGCCTGTTCTCTGCATGTTTAAGGAGATCTTAAATCTGCAGTTTCCTTTTGGGGCATTAAAAGCAACCAGCCCCGATCAAACTGCTTTTGAACGAAATCCCCTGGCTTCCATTTTCGTCCCCAGTACAGGGAAAATGAAGGCCGTATTTTCTTTCCCATCCTTTTCATCTTCCCTCCCTTTCTCGACAATTAGAACGACAGCCCACACGCTCGCGGCACCCCCGGCGACTGTCATAACTGGAGAAAATACAAAAAGACCCTCGATATTGCCGTTCAGGGGAATGTTTTTGGGGAAAAAAATGACTTTCTTTGATTTTCAACAAAGGGGATCAGCTTTTCCAGGAGCCCCACGGAAACACGCGCCCTCAGTCGGCCAGAGTCGGACGGCCTGGGGAGGTTGAGAAGGTCTAATCGGAACAGCCGAGGGGAGGGAGCCAGTGCGGGCTTGGACGGCTGGAGGGACAGGCCTCAGTTTCCCCATCTGTCAAGTGGGTGCAGGGCCTAGAACCGCACCTTCTGAGGGTTTTGCTGTTTTTACCATTTATTTATTTCCCCATCCGATTCTCTGAAATGGTTACCTGATTGTTAATAATTTCCTTTTACTTATTAAGCAAAGAAATGTCCAGTTGCCAGGCGAGGGCAGAATACAGCCACCTTCTGTGGCCAGCCTCAGGTGATGTAACTTTGGCCACCAGTAAATCACCGGGGAGTCTGGACAAGCCAGAGTGACCTCAGCAGCCAGAGGCTCCAGCCCTGGCGGACTTGGGCCTGTGGTGGGCACTGGGGTGGAGCGGCCGCCTGTGCCTGTCCCCACAGACCTGCGAGAGGGTGGAGTCACCACCTGGTGTCAGGGCCATGACCGGGGGGCACACAGGGTCACCTGAGAGGCCCAGCTGGGCGGCCCTGTGGCTGCGGGACAGCGACTCCCTCCTCCCTGAGCCTTGGGCCCTTGTCCTTGGCTGGTCAGTGCTGGAGCTCTTGTGAGGGTGCCGAGGCCTTGTAGCACGCCCGTCTGAGTCAGCCCATGCAGGAGACACGCCGTTCACGTTGGTTTTGTTTTCAAACTTTCCACTCCCCGCACTGTGACCCTTCAGGGCCCCTCCTAGTCGGCCTTCTCCTGGGACTCAGAGAGCTCAACCCGTCACGAGGCAGAGGAAGGGAATGCATGCTCTATGGTGGGACAACGGCCACGTGGACACCAAGAGGGCGGCCTGCAGTGGGCGCAGGCTGAACCCAGCGGGTTTGGGAGGTTAAGCTCCTTCTCCAAAGGCCTCCATCGCACTCCAGGCCACAGACCCTGGCAAGTCAGGGTGAGCCCCGGCGTCTGCCCCCAAGATCATCCCTGCTTCTCCTCCCATCTGGTCTCACGGAGCTCAGTGAAACCCAGGGTGTTCCATGCAATGACAAGGCTCAGGCGGACAGCCGCCGTGCGACCCCGTGAGGGTGCCGTTCTGTGAATTGAGAAGGCTCAGGCGGACAGCCGCCGTGCCACCCCGTGAGGGTGCCATTCTGTGAATTGAGAAGGCTCAGGCAGACAGCCGCCGTGCGACCCCGTGATGGTCCCCGCGGGCCAGGAGCCCGGGGCAGACACAGGATGATCCTGGGGTGGAGGGCTGGGCAGGCTCAGGGGTCCCAGGTGCCCCTCAGGGGCGGCCCCCATTCAGCCTCCTTATCCTTCCATGCTTCTGAGATGCCTGGGGGGGAGGGGCACCAAAGTCTCTCAAAAGCTCATTTCAGGATTGTTCTTCAAATGAAGAAAGTTTATTTTTCTTCTGATTATAAAAATAAGCCATGAAATGGGAAGCAACGCGAAAGTCCTCTACCTGGGGCTGGCAAGGCCACTGCCGGGATCACCTGTGGCGTCCACAGAAGGGCCTCTCCCTGCGACAGGGGCTGAGGGTGACCCCTCTGCAGGTACCAGGTGCCGTCCCCACGGGGCTCGGGGCAGCGGCTGGGACGCCCCCCACATAGACAAGCCGGCTGCAGACGTCACTTGCAGGGACGCGTCCACCCCCACGACACCTGCCCCACGCGCCCGCCTGTCCCCTTCTCCTCCTGCATCACCTGCAGCTGCTGCCTCTGCCGGGCCCATGGCCGCGAGGACAGCCCTGGAGGGCGAGACAGGCTCCTCGGCCTCTACCCCGCAGGCTCTGTGCTCATTCGCTTGCTCAGAACCACACACTGAGCACCTGCCGTGTGGCTTGTGCTGGGGACACAATGTCGAGCTAAGTGAAGACTCAGCACCCACCCCCCGTGGAGCCTGTCGCTCCGTGGACGATCCGACAACACAAATCCCCAAGTCCCCGTCCCTGTGAGGCTGGGACGAGTTTACATACCCACACTTCAGGCTTCAGACGAAAGGGAGCCTGCCCCAGGGCCTCTCCCTGAGAACTGGGGACCAGCCCTGGTCCTAACTGCCCTTCATAGGAACACATACGGGTTCATCCATACACATGTGCACACTCCCCCACATCCACATAAGCCTACACGCGCATGGGTGTGCAAACTATGCACACACACACGTGTGCACACACGCCCTCACGTACACACGCACAGGCACACACATGTACACATGCCTACACATGCACCCACAAAAGCACATGCATGCACACACATGCAAACCCTTACACACGTGTGTACACATGTACACATGCCACACATGCACACCCAAACGTGCACCCACACAAGCACAGGCATGCACACACACACCCTTACACATATGCACATGTGTGTACACAGGCCCACACATGCACCCACAAAAGCACATGCATGCATACACATACATACCCTTACACACTCATACACACGTGTGTACACATGCCCACACATGCACGTCCAAACACGGACCCGCACAAGCACACATGTACACATACGTACACTCACCCACCACACAAATATATGAGCACATTTGCAGTGCTACACGTGCACACAAACATGTACATACATGTGCACTTCCACCCCACAGGAACGCACCCCCATGCTCACACACATTCGTGCCCACTAGCCCTGAACAGGCACACACGCACGCACAGGCATGCCCACCTGCACACCCACCCACCACACGAGCGTTGCACACTCAAACACACGCTTTCTGAGAAACAAAATACAACAGCACAGCTGCCCTGGACCTCCTGACACCCCTGTGTGGCCCCAGCCCTGCCCTGTCTCCTGACTTGTGCAGCTCCGGCCCTGCGCAGGCCCCTCCCTCCCGAGTGCCCGGATGCTAAGAAGGGCTCATGCAGCTCCCTGCCCTGCTAGAGACGAGGCTCCGCCCCGTGCCCCAGGCCCACCCTCCGGGCTCTCACTTCCCAGGCATGGGAGGCCTCCTGTCCTCGCTCCCAGGGCGTGAGAGTTGGGTGCCCAGGGAAAATGCAGCCGACGGCCCAGGCCTCCTGCGCTCCAGCACCACATGACCTGCACACCACGTGGAGCTCCCTGTGCGCAGGTGTCCCGCCCTCCCTCGGGCCTCTCCCCGCTGCACACGCGGCCAGCGCAGGCCCTTGCAGGAATGTTCCGCTCCAGACCTCCCCATGCCGCCGACCTTGCTGTTCAGGTCTCAGCTCCAACGCGGCCTCCTAGGACTTCCCCAGGCGGTGCCTACACAGAGGCCATGCTTAACTTAATCTGTGGGAGAGACCCCAGAAGGTCAGTGGAACGATGCCCCCCTCGCCAAGCCTGTCTCTGCCACACTCCTTCGTTTCAGTCCCTCCACGCGTCACCCCTCTCTGAAACGTTCCTGCGTATCTGTTCACATGTGCGTTGCCCATGCCCCTAGGCATTTAGGCTCCACTCGAGGTGGGGTCCTGCATGAGCAGCATCTCCCAGCCACAGCAGGTGCCCAGTGGTGGCCCAGCGGCCCTGCTGGGCAGGGCAGGGGTGAGAGGAGAAGGGACTTGGCCTCTGCTCGAGGGCCTAACTGCCGGAGATTTGTGAGGGACAGCCTCTCAGGCAGGACCCAGGAGGCCACTGGCACGCCAGGAGCCAGCAGCTCTGAGCACAGGGACCCCCTGGGCACAGCAGTGAGGACGGCATGTGGGGGTCCCAGCAGCTTCCGACGAAGTCGATCAATACTCCTGCAAGGGACCCTGGCTTAGCTTCCTGCAGGGAGCCAGCAGGGGCTCCTGAGCGCCAGGCAGTTCTGCCTGGCCAGACCCAGGGTGAGGAGCAGGCTTGGAGGCCGGCCCACACCGAGTGTGGACACAAAGGGGTCCTTGTCCAGGTCTGGTCAGGTCCAGGCCTCTGCTGGGTCCACACCCACGCAGCCCATTGGGCAATCTGTTTGCCTTTGGAGCCGGCGAGGCCACAGGGGAGAGAAACATGAATTTTTAACACCAGAACAGAAAATCCTTCGAAATTGCAGACCGATCCCTCACTGGTCCTCAAGACCATTTTGTTTCCCCAAGCCTTAGTTTGGGGGGGGCGTGTGCCTGGAAGGTTTCCCAAGCTGGGTGTCCCTGGAGAACTCCTGTCCAACCCGCAGACACCCGAGGGCCTCCCGTCCACCCGACAGACACCCGAGGGCCTCCCGTCCACCCGACAGACACCCGAGGGCCTCCCGTCCACCCCGCAGACACCCGAGGGCCTCCCGTCCACCCCGCGGACACCCGAGGGCCTCCCGTCCACCCCGCGGACACTGAAGGGTCTCCTGTCCACCCGACAGACACCGAGGGCCTCCTGTCCACTCGACAGACACCTGAGGGCCTCCCGTCCACCTGACAGACATCTGAGGGCCTCCCGTCCACCCCGCAGACACTCAAAAGTCTTCCCCAGAGTTTGCTCAGGAGCAGAGACCCCCTTCCATTCTTCCTACCGCCTTGCACAGCCCTCAGCAAAGGGTCCTGATGTCTGCAGGGGTTGCAGACCCATCAGCCTGAGCTCTCACTCCCAGGGCTGCGTCTGCCCAACCCTGAGGGCCCAGCCCAGTGAGCACAGAGCAGGCACCATCCCCAGGTTCTCCTGACAATCAGGGGACCATCCCCTGGCAAGGTTGGTCTCCAGGCATCCCCCCCACCCCAAGGGCTCATTCACACTCCCCAGTTTCACCCTCAGGGTCTCGGCTTCGATTTCTCTGGGGCCCTCGTGGGCCACCAAGGGGGTCCATGCCGGCGGGTCTCGGCCATGCTCCGTCAGCGCCCACCAATGCTCTCCAGGTTGGCATCTGGTCCAGCACGGCAAAGCCCACAGATAATGGCGAGGCTCCTGTCAGTCCCCCACCTCCGTTTCCCAAGTCCATGGCCAGCTTTGTCCCCTGCCAGGAGGATTTATTCTTTGCGGCTCTGGCAGGCTGTGCAATTTCTCAGGGTTCTCCACTGCCCTGGATGCACTCGGAGCAGGAGGCCTTGTGGAAATACAGACCTCTTTGTCCCGCTGCATCTCCAGACCCCACTGGAGCCCAGGGAGGAGAGACACCAGCTGCCCAGGGGCGCCCCAGGGTCTCCGGCTATTCACAGGCGCTGTCCTGCATCTCTGCCAGAGGTAGTGGTGTTAGGGGATCTGGGCCACGCCAGGCTGGACTCTGCACAGGCTCTGACCTCTGATCTGTGCCATCTATGTCCACTCCGGTCCTTCTGATGGGGACTGGCCGGTGTGGAGCAGGGCCTGACGCTTGCCACCTTGTGCTCCACACCCAGCTCCTTGGACAGCCCTGCAGCAGCCAAGGGTTCCTGCGCTGCCTGTCCTCAGCCCTTCCACACCTAGGCTGGACACCCACACGTCACCAAGGGTGGGGCAGGGAGGGCCAGCAAAGGCTGCTGCGTGGTACCTGGCACTTCACCCCCTCTCCCCTGCGCACCTGGTGCTCGGCCCCCTCTCCCCTGTGGCACCCGGCGCTTGGCCCCCTCTCCCCTGCGGTGCCCGGCGCTCGGCCCCCTCTCCCCTGCAGCACCCAGCGCTCAGTTCTCTCCCCTGCGGCACCCGGCGCTCGGCCCCCTCTCCCTGCGGCACCCCGGCGCTCGGCCCCCTCTCCCCTGCGGTGCCCGGCGCTTGACCCCCTCTCCCCTGCGGCTGCCACCTCCCCCTCCATGGAGCCCGGGGTCTGAGGCTGGCTGGCCAGAAGTGTCTATCTTGAATTCCGGGGATCCCCTCAGCTCCAGGCCGGCCAGCGGCCCTCTTTTGGGAATGGGAAACTCATGCCCTGGGACCCCTGAGGGGACTGAGGCGCTGCAGGGCCCCTGGCAGGAACCACCCGTGTCTCCCTCGGGCCCCCAGTGGACTACATCAGCCCAAGCCCTGCCCGCAGGAGCTCCCAGCTCAGAGGCAGCCCCACTGCCCACCCCGCGTCAGGCACAGGCGAGGCCCCGCCTTGGTAGTCCAAGCTCCCGCAGACTCTAGGAGAGGAGCCAGCGTGAGCCCAGCTCCCCTGCCCTCCCCGTCCTCACCCCGGCCCTGGAGGCATGGACCCTGCCTGGGCGGGATTCACCCCAGAGTCTCTGCAGGACACCCTGGGCTGACTGCCGGACAGTCCTCTTGGCCAGATCTGCTTTTCCTGTGGGTCCCAAGGCCTTCGGCCAAAGCCTCAGGAGGGTCTGCACAGCCATGGCCCAGGCACCTCCTGCTGCTTCAGGTACCGGATTCGAAACCAAGCCCACACTCTCAGAGGGAACCTGCCTCCCTCAGACACCGCTGACAGTCCCGGCTGGCTGTTGCTCTCCTGGACTGGTCATTGCTGTCCTGGGCTGGCCGATGCTGTCCTGGGCTGGCCAATGCTGTCCTGGGCTAGCTGTTGCTGTCCTGGGCTGGCCAATGCTGTCCTGGGCTGGCCGTTGCTGTCCTGGGCTAGCTGTTGCTGTCCTGGGCTGGCCGATGCTGTCCTGGGCTGGGCGTCCTTCACTTTTTATCCATGCACTCAGCAAGTGTGGACTATGCACATCCACGGTGGGGTTCATACAGTGACCCCAGCCCCTCCCCCCATTCTCCACCTGTTCACCTGCCCAGCCCTGGACAACGAAGTCACACATTCCCCTCAAACCTCGCCCCAGGTGGAGCCTGGCTTCCTGCGTCACAGAGAAAGGATAAGAACCGAGGAGACGCAACCATGCCTCCAAACGCCACGACCACCCATGGTGCCCAGAGGCGGGGTGCCTTGTCCTCTGCAGCCTCTGTGCGGTGGGGAGCACTGGGGAACCCTCACTGTATGTCCCGTCTGAGCCGCTAAGAGGTTCTGAGTGAGTCCCGTCCATGCCACTGGGTTTGGGCTGGACTGGAGTGATCTGCCTGTCCTGGGCCCGTGTCAGCTCCCGTCACCTCTCCCACCTCAGTTTCCCAATCTATACCAATCAATAAGCGTTGGCTGAGTGAGCCGTGGGATGGAGGAGTGACCAGCCCTGTCCCTCGGCTGGGCCACGCGGTGGACACGGGTCACGTCCAGAGAGCCAGGAGGGGTCAGAGCGCGGCGGTGAAGCCGCACAACGACGCCCCCACACTCATCACTCAGACCCTGCCCTGCCCTCCCTCTGACCAGGCTTGGAGCTTGGCGTCCCAGCCTCTCTTCGGCTCCGGGTTGGCCACGAGCTTACCAGGACGCTGAGCAGCTCATGCACTTGCGTCAGAGGGGCCGCGCCTGGGAGTCAGTGCGGGTGAACTGAGGTGGCAGCACGTGGCCCGGCGCTGGACGGAGGCCCCACAGGGCACACGGAAGGAGCCCTCCAGGACGGGAGCGCCGGAAAGGGGCCCCAGCCGCCGGGAAGTGCCGAGCCCAGGCCTGCAGGGTGAGGAGCTGCTAGAAAGGCCCTAGCCACGTGGTAGACTCCGTGCTTCACTGAGAAAAGCAGCCAGTGTGGTTTTGTGGCTGGGCTTGAGCTACCCAGTGAACGCTGTGGCCTGCCTGGCAGCTCGTGTGACCCCATTTCACAGATGAGGAGACTGAGGCCAGGGAAGTTCGAGAGCCAGCCCACAGGTGGCAGGCCTGAGCGTCCAACCCCTACCCCACCGCTCCTGGCCTCACACGTCCTCCCAACGAAGCATCCCGGGGCCGACGGGGACGGGCAGCCCTCGGCCCGCTGTACAGGACCCCAGGTGGCTTATCGAACAGGAACGTCGACAGAACGTCAATTAAAGAGCAGCTGCCTCCTCTCGCCCAGCCAATGAGGACCGAGGACCGTCAGCCAGGCCCCTCTTCCTCTGAGGGTGGCCACTGCGGCCATCCCCAGCCACGTGCTCATCGAACCTCTCAGTCCCCTCCTCATACAAACGGAGAGTGGAAGGAATCCGCACACGCTTTGCAGGGACGCATGGGCCCCGGGTCATCGTTCTGCTGTCTTTCTTATTAAAATTGCATCTGTGCTGCCCTCCCTGGACGTGGCCACGTGGGACTGTGGAGAACCCCGAGGGCACCTCTGCCAGGCCCTGAGGCACAGCTGCGAGAGGGAGGCCCCGGGAGCAGCTTCAGGGGAAGCCGGCACCTCTACAGGGCTGCCCTGTGCCAGGCTGCTGTCTGCCACCCAATCTACAGTCAGGACCTGGACACACTTAACCTCAAGCCGAACCCAAGGCCACCATCTCAGCAGCGTCTCCCAGGACGGCCCCGAAACTCCCCCAGGTCCAGGTGCACATTACCCCCTTGATACACAAAAAGCCAGATGCAGCTCTGCCCTAAAGGGGGGCACTGGGAGGGGCTGGAGCTCACCCACAGCCAGTCTGTGACCACCATGTCCCAACCTAGAGGAGGCGACAGGAGCCAGGGACGACGACCCCAGGAGGGGCCTGGGCAATTCTCTGACCCCAGTAACACCCGCACTGGACACAGGCCACGCAGAATGCCCCACGCAGGTGCAAGGCTGAGGCCAAGGCTGTGTCCGCCTCCCCCACAGGCCTCGGGTGGTCGGCAGCCCCAGGACAGCTGGGAAAGGCTTGTCCAAGCCGCACCTGCTCACCCCAGGGGGCTGCTGGTGGCCATCCTCCCCTGGGTCCCTTCGCTCGGTAAAAGAGTCATCTGGCTTTGGCCCTGGTGCTGTGCCTGGGTCACAGGAAGCCAGTCAGACAGGACACGGGGCCTCTTCACACCAGCACGATGCTGCGTGGGATGGGGCCGTTCAGAGTGGGTCCCCTCCTGCCTTTAATTCTTCTTCACTGCTCACGCTCTGCTGCCCGGAGACAGGCCCTGGCGGGCCATGTGTTGTCAGAGCCCGGAAGGAGGGCTGAAGTTTCAGTCCGCAAGCCTTTCTGCAACTGCTTCTGTTCCTATATCTTGGTTGGGAGGAATTCCTGGGCCTGGGGACAGCTGTTTGCAGACAGTTTCTCTGGGAGATGTAGACACACACACACTCACACACACGCATACGTGTTTCTGTTCTTTGCAAAAGGAAAGAAAAGCAGACTGTAACAGAGAAGGGCTGCAAGCCCTGAGATCCACCACGGAGCATCAGGCCCCGACGCTGAGCCCCGGCACGGACAGCAGGACTGGGACATGAAGGGAAAGGGATGCCGTGGGCAGGAACCTCGCCCCCGACACCGTAAACCCAGCCTGGCAAACACGAGACACATCTGAATGGCTAAGCCCCATCACCAGGCGGCGACGGCCAGAAATTCCCCGGCTGGAAAGAGCAGGGAAGGCAGAAGCCTCCGGAGAAAAGGCTCCCGGGCCAGCATCAAGGACCAGGGCTCCCAGCTGGCCTTTCCTCAGCGAGATGTCACCCCACAGGCTGGGAATGTACAGTCAGGACCTGGACTCAACGCCCGGGCCCACCACCGGCGCACTGTGTTCAAACTTCCTGGGCCTCAGTTTCCTCCTCTGTGAATGGGACTTGAAAATAAAACCACACCTCCACCTGAATGCCCCTAAACGTCAATGACAAAGGGGTGCTGGTGAGCTCTGTCCCCTGCCCACAGCCACCCAGCTACCCAAAGCTCCTCGACTGCCCACCACCACCCAATTATCCAGTCCCCAAACTGCTCAGAGCCACCCAACTGCCCGCAGCCCCCCAACCGCCACGGTCCCCAACCACCCACAGTCACCCGGCCACCTACAGCCCCCCAACCGCCACGGTCCCCANCCCTCAACCGCCACGGCCCCCAACCATCCACAGTCACCCAGCTACCTACAGCCCCTCAACTGCCATGGCCCCCAACCATCCACAGGCACCCAGCTACCTACAGACACTCAACCGCTCACAGCCATCCAATGACCCACAGCCACCCAGCCACCAATAGCCCCCAAATGCTCACAGCCACATAACTACCCAGTCACTCATGCTCCTCCTACTCATCTCCATCCTCTCCACACCACCACGGGCCCTGGTCCCCACCCAGCCCCATCCTCTCTACACCACCACGGGCCCTGCTCCCCCACCAGCCCCATCCTCTCCACACCACCATGGGTCCTGCTCCCCACCCAGCCCATCCTCTCCACACCACCACGGGCCCTGGTCCCCTCCCAGCCCATCCTCTCCACACCACCACAGGCCCTGGTCCCCCCACCCAGCCCATCCTCTCCACACCACCGTGGGCCCTGCTCCCCACCCAGCTGGAGCCTCTGAACTATACGGCACGGTGCTCACTCGCTCACTCTGCCTCTTTTGTACATTTCTCCTTTCCCTCAGTACAGGGCTCCCACTGTTAACCATGCCCTGTCCTCCTGGGCCACGCTGGGAGGCTGGACACACGGACACATGTAGCTGCCTATCTCCCCCAGAGCCTAGGAGCGCATAGTGATGAGGAGTGTTTAGGCAGCACCTGTGGCTGGGGCCTCCCCACCTCAAGGTCAGACCCCCTGCAGGCATCGAGTCTGAGTCATGTCTGTGTTCCCAGGGCTTGGCGGGAGGCCAGGCCCAGGCACTCCGTGTTTGCGGGATGACGAAATAAGTATTTCCACCTGGAGGCGGTCACAGCCAGCGTCATGGGCAGCCACCACACGCCTGGAAGGTTCTTTCCGGGACGCAAGATGGAATTTGCAGCCAACAGCCGGCTTGGTGTGTCCACCGGCCTCAAACCCATGCTCAGTCCCCCGCTTCTCCAAGCTGGAAAGTCAGTGCCCGGTCTCCTAGGCCAGGTCAAAAGGGTTCAGCCCTGCAAGCGTCTGAGACCTCTTCTTCCAACGCCCTTGTTGACAGACAGGTACGCCGAGTCCCAGAAGGGGAGGGCACTCAGCCAGGTCAGACAGCAACAGTGGCTACACCAGGCCCATCGCTCTGTGGCGACATGGCATTTCCTAAAGCTGCACCTGTCCCGCTGACTGTGCCAGGTCCAGGTGTCACCTCCTACACCCCTCCTTACCTAACATACCTGTTTTCAACATTCAAACATCATTACACCAAAAGCACCAGCAACAACAAAAGTAGCTACATTGGACATCCTAAAATTAAGCTTGTCCTTCAAAGGATACTGTGTATGTGGTAAGAGTCTTGTATTCAGAGCATATAAAGATGTCTTTTTCTTTTCTTTTCTGTTTTTTTTGAGACTGCATTTCACTCTTGTTGCCCAGGCCAGAGTGCAATGGCGTGATCTTGGCTCATGGCAACCTCCACCTCCCCAGTTCAAGCGATTCTCCTGCCTCAGCCTCCTGAGTAGCTGGGACTACAGGCGTGCACCACCACGCCCCGGCTAATTTTGTATTTTCAGTAGAGACGGGGTTTCACCTTGTGGGTCAGGCTGGTCTCGATCTCCCGACCTCAGATGATCTGCCTGCCTCGGCCTCCCAAAGTACTGGGATTCCAGGCGTGAGGCACTGTGCCCGGCCCAGATGTCTTAAAACTTAATAACAAAAAGACAACCTAACTGAACAAAATGGCAAAAGCTCTGAATAGACATTTCTTCAAAGAAGACACGTAAATGGCCCGTGCCCACATGGACAGACGCTCCAGTGTTAGTCACTGCGAAGCGTGAGTCAAAACCACCACGAACCACTTCTCCACCCCCGCCGGGACGGGTCATCAAAAAGACAGACAACAGCACACACTGACGAGAAAGTGGAGAAACTGGAACCCGGGAACGAGCTGGCAGGGTTACAAGACAGTGCAGCCGCTGCGGAAAACGGACAGCCAGTTCCCCAAACCGCTAAACACAGTTATCACGTGAGCTGGCAGCTGCTCCCAGGAATATATCCAAGAGAGCAGAAAACACCTGCCCTCGCAGAAACTCACACACAGCCGTCCAAAGCAACATTAGCTTCGAGTGTCAAAAAGCAGAAACAATGCCCGTCAACAGAGGAACAAATGAACAGCCACACCGTGGAATATTACTCAGCCATGAAAAACAGCGAGGCACCTACCCGTGCTGCAGCACCGATGGGCGATGGAACCACGTGTCACTCACAAAGGACTGCACGGCGACCGACCCCAGAGCCTTGGAAACGTGTTACTCACAAAACGCTACGCAGTGCATGACTCCAGAGCCCCCCATGTCAGTCACAAGGGAATACACACTGCAGGATTCGAGCCTTGGAAACGTGTCACTCACAAAGGAATACGCAATGCACGACTCCAGAGCCCCCCATGTCAGTCACAAGGGAATACACACTGCAGGATTCCAGAGCCTTGGAAACGTGTCACTCACAAAGGACTACGCAATGCACAACTCCAGAGCCCTCCATGTCAGTCACAAGGGAATACACACTGTAGGAGTCAAGCCTTGGAAACGTGTCACTCACAAAACACTACGCAGTGCACGACTCCAGAGCCCCCCATGTCAGTCACAAGGGAATACACACTGCAGGATTCCAGAGCCTTGGAAACGTGTCACTCACAAAGGACTACGCAATGCACAACTCCAGAGCCCTCCATGTCAGTCACAAGGGAATACACACTGTAGGAGTCAAGCCTTGGAAACGTGTCACTCACAAAACACTACGCAGTGCACGACTCCAGAGCCCCCCATGTCAGTCACAAGGGAATACACACTGCAGGATTCCAGAGCCTTGGAAATGTGTCACTCACAAAGGAATACGCAATGCGTGATTCCATTTGTATGAAAATCCAGAATAAGTAACTTACTAATATCAAGAAGCACAAAGGAGGCTAGTGTCTGACAGGGGCTGGAGGGGGACAAAGGGGCTGAGGAGCGATGACAGAAGGGCGAAGGATTTCTTTGTGCAGTCATGGAAAATGGGCTAAAATCGACTGTGGGGATGAATATGCACAATTCTGAGCTAAACGCCACTGAGCTGCAGACTTTAAGAACTGCCTGGCATGTGAATTATATCTCAGTAAAGCTGACTTTAGACAAAGAACTTAAATACCTTCATGTAACCCTAAAGTAAACGCACCCGGGAGCTCTTGGGCTAATGTGCCGGCCACGTGTGCTTTCCAGGGTCTATCAGAAATGGAGACCCTGAAACTTCCACTGGTTACCCCGCCCCACGTACACGGTGCAGCACCCAGGCCTGGCCCCCACCTCACCGGCCCCTCGTCTACACCCTCTCACCTTACGTCTAGCAGCTCAGAGGAGCAACACTGCGTCCATCTAACTAATTCAGACGTTGTACTGAGAACTCACCAAGCCATGATGAGTGCACAGAGCAAATTCCTTTATTAAAGAAAACTATTTTTTTTTTTTTTTGAGACGGAGTCTTGTTCTGTCCCCCAGGCTGGAGTCCAGGGGCGTGATCTTGGCTCACTGCAACCTCCACCTCCCGGGTTCAAGCGATTCTCCTGCTTCAGCCTCCTGAGTAGCTGGGATTACAGGCGCAAACCACCATGCCCAGCTACTTTTTATATTTTTAGTAGAGACAGGGTTTCACCATGTTGGCCAGGCTGCCCTGGAACTCCTGGACTCAAGTGATCCGCCTGCCTTGGCCTCTCAAAGTGCTGGGATTCCAGCTGCGAGCCGCTGTGCCCGGCCTTTAAAGAGACCTATTAATCATGGATCTTAATTCATTCATGCCGCGGTCATGAACCACAGCTGCTTTCGTATTTAAACTACAGCCTTTGGGGAAGAAAAACGTGCATCCCCCAGGCCCTGGGCACAGCCCCCATAGGTCATCAGGGGCACGACTGGCTGCAGGACCTCGATCAACGGCAGACCCAGGCCCTGGTCGGCAAAGCAGGTCAGGCACCAGCAACGCCCTGACCTGACCTGGGGGTGGTGGTGAGAGGACCGAGCTGGGAGGTTTGCAAAAGGTTCGCACACGCCCGCCTGAGGTGTGGGGTCCCTGCCTCCGCCCACCACGTGCCCTGTGGGAAGACCGAGTCCCGGACCAGCTTCTGGACGCCACAGTCTTGGACACATCCTGTCCCTTTCCGGGCCTCAGTTTCCCCAACTGCAGCTTCCCAGGCCTGTTTCCTGGTTATGCTCTAACCCGGCCCCCACCTCCCCGCTCAGCCCATGCGCCACACCGGCCTCCCCAGGTGACAGCACAGCCCTGCCCTGCCCATCGGTCAGTGGCCTTGGCCTTCAGGCAAGCTGGGATGGCAGGGCCCCGACAAACCGGCTGGGGGCTGAGAGTCCTGGGGAGGCGGCTCGGGAGCCTGGCACCACCTCTGCCCGCTGCAGGACCATGGGAGGTCTCCTGACCTCTACAGTCAGCCCACATGTGGCCACGCTGGGGACGTGGGTGCCCACCATGGTGGGGGGCTGGGGAGGTTTAGGGAGGCCTGAGGAGGAAGAGGTGGGGGAGGTGAGGTGGAAGGTTGGGGGCAGGCCAGGAGGTTGGAAGAGGCTGGGGCAGGTCTGGGAGAGGCTTCGGGAGGTTGCAGGGACTGTGGTAGGAGGTGGGGAGATGTCCAAGGGGAGGTTCGGGGGTGGCTGGGAGGTTGGAGGAGGCTGGGGGAGGTTGGGAGAGGGTTGGGGGAGGCTGGGAGGAGGCATGGGAAGGTCTGAGGGGAGGATGGGGGAGGTTGGGGGAGGCTGGGGGAGGTTGGGAGAGGGTAGGGGGAGGCTGGGAGGAGACACAGGAAGGTCTGAGGGGAGGCTGGGGGAGGTTGGGGGAGGCTGGGGGGAGGCTGGGAGGAGGCCCAGGGGAGGCTGACGGGGGAGGAGGAAGGGAGAAGGCGGGGGGGGGTGGAGGGTAGGTCGGGCACCCTGGGCTTAAGGGGACACTGGATCCTGGTCTCTACTTTCCTTCTCCAAACCCCAGTTCCCTCAGCTCTGGGAATGGCAGTAAACGCCACCTCCTACAACTCACACGTGAGGATGGACAAACATAAAGGCTTCTGTACATAAGCCCCAAGCACAGGCCGGGCCCACAGCCGCCGAGTGCCCGAGACGCTGGTTACTGCGGGGCCTGGCGCAGAGCAGTGGCCCCGCAAATGTCACTGTTTTGCTGCCAGCCACAGCTGGACTTTCCACCTCCTCAGAGATGAGAAATGGGGCCTCAGGGATTCACACAAACCATGAAATAGGGGCCGGGCAAGCCGGCGCCCAGGAACACTCTCTCCGTGGCCGGAGCACAGCACCCCGAGGTCCCGTAGCTCAGGGTGACGAGGCCACCCCTCCAGGGGACGCTCCTGAATGAACCTGGAAACATTTGCTAGGCTGGAAAACGCACCCACGGGTGGGAACCACGCCTGCGGCTCGAAGCCAGCTCAAGGGAGATGAAGACGCCGGACGCTGCCATTCGGTGGCTGTTCTGCTCCCGTTACTGCCAGGGGGAGGGTCCACCCAGCAGCAGCCGCCCAGGCTCTGTTGTCTCCTGCCCACCCGCCACTCCACACCACAGCACCCTGAAAGGAGGGGTCTTCAAACAGCTCCTTCACGTAACCCAGGAGATCTTCAGGTCTCCGGGCGATGCCGTCTCTCCCAGCTGAGCCTCCTCAACGGGGTCAGAGGCCATGAGAGGCCCGAGGAGGCTGTTTCACATCCATGCACAGAAACGGCGAAGGAAGCACCTGTGATCTCAGGCCCCACGCAGGGCTGGCCGTGAGACCCGTGGGGGCAGGGGGTCAGTTCCCACGTGTTCATCCCACCCCTGGCAGCAGCCCTTAGCTTCAGGCCCTGAGCTCTGATAGCCCCTGTGTAATTTTGGTGAACGGCTGCTCCTCGGCCCTGGGTGAGCGGGGATGCCCTTGGCCCCAGGCTCGGGCACGGGACTGTGACTCACCCACCGGCTCCAGGCAGCCCTGGGTCTGAGGCCAGTCTTGTGGGTCTTGGGGGAAGCCCGGAGCAGGGCCACTTCCCTCTGTCAAGTCCCTCCAGAACCTCTGTCCAGAGAAATGAGGGGCCCAGAAACCAAGCCCAACTGCAAACATCTGCCTCCAGCCACAACTTGCAAGCAGGCAGCTATATTTTGTTTGACCTGCAAAGCATATTACGAGCTTCTGAATTAGTTACTACTAAGATTAAACAATTAAAAAAATTCATATTTCTAGCTTCTCTGGAAAGTTAGAAATCAGGCCAGATGGCCAAGGTCTGGTGAACCGACAGGCCGCTGACCCCTTCCTGTGGGACGCACACCCCTCGGCCTGCCACAGGCTGCACCCAGCCCAGCAGCCTCCCTGGCATGACCTGCACGTCCCTCAGGGCATTTGTGCCTGAAACACAGTGAATCTCTCTTGCCAGTGCATAAATGGCCTCGTTTGGGACTAACAGAAGATCGCAGGACAACCTTGGCCCACTGGAGGTAGTAAGCCCGAGACCCACACCATAGCCACTTCACTGAACCTCCTGGGGTGGCCAGGTGTCCAAACACCCCTCGCCACGAGGTGTCACGTGCCACGGAGCACTGTGGTACTGGTTTTGGTGACATGGTTTCTATTTTATCCAGAACAGGGCGCACTGTTCACTGGACCACATCCAGCCCGTTTTGTTGCATAAATGAAGACTTATTAGAACTCGGCCTCCCCTGTCGCCACGGACTGCGTGTGGCTGCTCTGGGGCTGGGAACACCCTCTGAATACTGGGGAGAGACCATGCACCTGCAAAGCCTGAAACAGCTGCGTCCGGCCCTTTGTGGGAAAGGTATACGGGCTGCGGAGGCGTGCTGGGAGGGCGCGGACGTCACCCCGTTCAGAGAGGCATTCTTTGGTGTCCACATCCCAGGTTACTTGTTTAAAATACAAATGCTCATTCTCACAGGGTAAGAAACACCAGCAGTAGGTTTTCGGTCCTATAAAAAGGGATGAGGTGGGGAGGCCGTGGGAGAGGAGAGAAAATGAGGCCACCTCTGTTCCTCGTTTGCCACGATGGGGGAGAGTGGAGAGTGGTCACCCACCGTCTCCCCAAAACACCCTGGGAGAAGACACGGCCCCCCGGCAAAAGCCCGGTCCACAGGCCTCGGCACTTACTTCATGGGTTTGAACAGCGCCTGCCCGTAATTCTGGAAGGTCATGATGAGCTTCAGCTGCGTGCCCCCCGACTTCATGGCTGCAGGAAGGAGGGAGAGAAACAGGGTCACTCTCTGGCCGCACGCCCCTTCTTCTCCTGGGCGGACGAGGGCTGTTGGCTGCAATCCACACACACAGGCCAGCCAGGTCCTCTGGGCACGGTCCAGGCGTCCCATTCCGCCTGGGAAGTTTCAGTTTTCTACAGTGAAGCTCTCACCTGGCTGATGGATTCCCTGCCTGATATTCAGGGTTAAGCACTGGGGCAGATCTCTCCTTGCTGACTACAGACACAGGGCCTGACCCCAGAAGGGACGACCAGGTGTGCTTACCTGGACACACACATATACACACATGTACACACCCCCACACACAGCCATGTACATACCCACACACACCACACCCGTACACTACACACCACACACAGCTACACACCCACAGACACAGTGCTTGACCCCAGAAGGGATGGCCGGGTGTGCTTACCTGGACACACACATACACACACACACAGCCATGTACACACTCACACTCAGGTACACACACCACACCCACTCACTATACACCACACACCTACACACACACATGCACCCACAGACACAGGGCCTGACCCCAGAAGGGATGGCCGGCTGTGCTTACCTGGACACACACGTATACACACACGTACACACCCCCACACACAGCCATGTATATACCCACACACACCACACCCATACACTACACACCACACACACGTACACACCCACAGACACAGCCATGTACATACTCTCACACACCACACACACCACACCCATACACTACACACCACACACCTACACACCCACAGACACAGGGCCTGACCCCAGAAGGGACAGCCAGGTGTGCTTACCTGCCTGCAACACCTCACACACCCACTCACACCTGCACACACCTGCACACCAACAAACACCGACATACCTTTACACACCCACAGACACCCCCCACACACCCCTACATACACCTGCACAACCACACACAGCCACTCACACCCCCGCAGACACCCACACACACCCTGCATCCCCTGCACCTGCCTAAGAACGGGGAGTGGCGCCTCCCGCCCACGTTTCTGGGGAGCTACAAGGAGCCTGAGCAGGGTGACTTTGGGGAGACCTGGGGTTGAAAGCACCTGTCTCACTGGAGGCAGCTCCTGCAGCTCTGCAAGGACTCGGTGGGGGTGTGGAAGCCTCCAGAAGCCTCCTCCAGCTTTGGCCACCTCACCAGTCCAGGAGGCTCAAGAACTCCCAATAAAACCCTCCTTTAACCACTTTGGGATTTTCTTTTTGCTGACGGAGAAGGAAGGAGGCTACTGGGGGCTTCCCACAGCAGGGAAGGGGCTGGCCTCAGCCTGGGGCACCCTGGGAGCTAAGTTGGCCACAGCGAGGGCCTCCAGGCCGCCCGAGACGGGGGGTCATCACACGGTGTGGACTGGCCAGGTCCTGGCCACACGGGGGATTGTCCAGTGTGAGGGGCCTCACGGGGCCACACCAGGCACTGGCCACATGCTAACATCAAGGGCGTGAACAGGAGCCGGGCGTCCCTGCCGGGAGAGACGTAAACAGAACGTGGTGGGGTGGCATGCGAGTGCTCGCGTGCAAAGGTGAAGAGGGAAGTGGGACGGGGCCCTGGGCACGGTTCAGGATCAGCCTCCCTGGGGAACTAACATTTGAGCTGCCTTCGGAGCGAGGGGCAGGGCTGGCCCTGGCCCCACAGGGGACCGCACAACCCCAGAGAGGCAGAGCAAGTGCAGTCCCTGAAGGAGACAGTGAGCACGTGTGCAGGGCTGAGGGGGCCATGACTGACACATCACAGTGGACGGGAGGGTGCAAAGGTGGGATGGGGGCCGGTGAGCCAGCAGGTCTCAGGGGGTCCCGGGGAAGGTAAGGGCGGCCGGCGCGGGGCAGCAGGGCTGAGGGGGTCCAGGGCCAACACATCACAGTGGACAGGAGGGTGCAAAGGTGGGATGGGGGTGGGTGAACCAGGCATGTCTCAGGGGGTCCCGGGGAAGGTAAGGGCGGCCGGCGTGGGGCAGCAGGGCTGAGGGGGCCACGGCCAACGCATCACAGTGGACGGGAGGGTGAAAAGGTGGGATGGGGGCTGGTGAGCCAGCAGGTCACAGGGGTTCCCAGAAGAAGGTAAGGGCGGCCGGCGCGGGGCAGCAGGGCTGAGGGGCCGGTGCAGATGCTGTCCCTGGCTGCTGTTGCTGACCCGGAACCAACGGTGGACGCTGGAGGTGGGGGAGGCTGGGGCTGCAGCAGCTGCAGGAGACGGTGGCGGTTTGGTTGAAGATAAAGATGGAAAAATGGAAAAATCCAAGAAATATCTGAGGATCTGAAAGGTATCTGGTGGAGTGACGTGGGATATGGAGCAGGGAGACGGCCAGAGAAGGAATGGCGTGGACGGAAGACCGAACCCAGCCAGCCCCGGATGATGGAGACGCTCCAGGGACCTCACGGTTCCTCCACATGGCTGGAGGGCACATGCGTGTGCTGAGGGCGTGGAACTCGGGGAGGGCCTAGCCCTGCAGGGGATGGTGGGACGGAGGAGCCGCCTGCAGATGGGTTTGTAGCTTTGGTGGAAGAGAGCTCAAGACAGTCCCTTCAGACAGGAAGAACTGCCCCAGAGGAACCGAGGTCTCAGGTGGCGGCTGGCTGGGAGGGAGGGTCAGCGTGAGGACAGCGGGCTTCGGGGAGGGACTGAGGGTGCCGTGGATGCTTCCCGAGGACACTGAATCCTCCAGGAAGGCCAGGGGCACTGGGGAGCATGGACTAGAAAGCAGAGTCCCCACCATCCACGGGATGTCACTTTGGGCACAAGGGAGGAGCTGGCACCGGCCCCAGGCAGAAGGGAGACAGAGCCCGAGCCCAGCACAGACACAGAAACAGTCAATGGCCTCCGATGCGCCCTCAGGGCAGTGTGCTCGGCTTCCTGCGGCCAGGTGTCTCTGAGAGGTCTGCACTTCCCTCTCCTCAGTTTTCCCTCCTGTAAATAGGGCCCAGTGCCCGAGTGTGGCGGCTCACGCCTGAAATCCAAGCACTTTGGGAGGCCGAGGCAGGAGGCTTGCTTGAGGCGGAGAGTTTGAGACCAGCCTGGGCAATATAGCAAGACCCCATCTCTACAAAAACTTTAAAAATTAACTGGTGTGGTGGTGTGTGTCTGTCCCAGCTACGCGGGAGGCTGATGGTGTGGTGGTGTGTGTCTGTCCCAGCTACGCGGGAGGCTGACGGTGTGGTGGTGTGTGTCTGTCCCAGCTACGCGGGAGGCTGACGTGGGAAGATTGAGGCCAGGGGCTCAAGATCAGCTTGGGCAACAGAGACCCCGTTTCTACAAAACAATGGGGCTCAGGACACGGACACCTGTCCCGCCTCCTTTCCAGGGTCCTGGTGAGTTGGCTGGTGCCTCATGTGACCTGCCAGAACCTCGGCTGCTCCTGTAGAATGGGGGTGACACGCCTCATCCAGGACCACCCTTAGGACTACGTGGGGACAGTGCTATGAGTGGTCAGAACAGCAGCCGTGCGGGGACTCACCGTGGCGAGGGCCACACGAGTGCCACGTCCCCTCCCCGAGAACTGAGAACAGCAAGAGCACGCACGGGGACTCACCACAGCAAAGGCCACATGAGTGCCACAGCCCCTCCCTGAGCACTGACAATAGCGGCAGTGTGGGGACTCACCACAGCCAGGGCCACACAGGTGCCACGTCTCCCCCCAGCACAGAGAACAGCAACGGTGTGGGTGCTCACCACGGCAAAGGCCATGAGTGCCACGTGCCCTTCCTGAGCACTGACAACAGTGGCAGCGTGGGGACTCAACATGGCCAGGGCCACACAGGTGCCGCGTCCCCTCCCTGAGCACGGAGAACAGCAATGGCGTAGGCGCTCACCACGGCAAAGGCCACGAGACGCCACGTCCTTCCCTGAGCATTGAGAACAGTGGCAATGTGGGGACTCACCATAGCAAAGGCCACATGAGTGCCACGGCCCCTCCCTGAGCACCAAAAACAGCGACGACGTGGGCACTCTACACGGCAAAGGTTGCGTGAGTGCCACGTCTCTTCCCTGAGTGTGAGAGCAGCAGCAGTGGGGGCTCGCCACCGCAATGGCCACTCAGGTGCCATGTGCCCTCCCCATTTCTGATGCTCTTGCTGCCCCTGAGCTCACAGCTCACACCCCGGCCTGGCCAGGTCACGTGCTCATTCCCTCCAGGCAGCGTCTGCTCCAGCCACTGCCCTGTCAGGAACCACGACTGACAGGCCATGGTCAAGACTGGGGCTGGGCTCAGCGCCCTGGACCACTGTGCAGTCAGGTCTGTCAATGAAACTGTCTGAGGCCGTGCCCTCCGCAGGTGAAGGAAGCAGCAACAAATCTCATTTCTCTCCAAAACACTGCACAGAATCTGAACGCCGGCCTCAGGCGGGCCAGCAGCTCAAGGTTCCATAGACGGGTTCCATCCCAGCTTCTCACCGGGCACCGCAGATGGGCTCCGTCCCGGCTTCTCACCAGGCACCGGGACGGGCTCCATCCGGCTTCTCACCATGCACCAGGACGGGCTCCATCCCGGCTTCTCACCGGGCACCAGGACGGGCTCCATCCCGGCTTCTCACCGGGCACCGCAGATGGGCTCCGTCCCGGCTTCTCACCAGGCACCGGGATGGGCTCCATCCGGCTTCTCACCGAGCACCAGGACGGGCTCCATCCGGCTTCTCACCGGGCACCGTAGACGGGCTCCATCCCGGCTTCTCACCGGGCACCAGGACGGGCTCCATCCCGGCTTCTCACCGGGCACCAGGACGGGCTCCATCCTGGCTTCTCACCGGGCACCGTAGACGGGCTCCATCCAGCTTCTCACCGGGCACTGGGACAGGCTCCATCCCGGCTTCTCACCAGGCACCGGGACGGGCTCCATCCAGCTTCTCACCGGGCACCGTAGATGGGCTCCATCCGGCTTCTCACCAGGCACCAGGACGGGCTCCATCCAGCTTCACACCGGGCACCGGGACGGGCTCCATCCGGCTTCTCACCGGGCACCGGGACAGGCTCCGTCCCAGCTTCTCACCGGGCACCGGGACGGGCTCCATCCGATTTCTCACCAGGCACCGGGACGGGCTCCGACCAACTTCTCACTGGGCACCGGGACGGGCTCCATCCCGGCTTCTTACTGGGCACGGGGGTTTTCAATGACAGCAAACAGCGTATGATTTTACCAATAATCAAGGCAGCCCATTAAAAACTTAGACTCCATAACCATTTTCTTCTGAATACAGTGCACGGATTTTTAAAACTGGGATGCCTGGATGGGCACCTGAAGCTGGGTAGTTTTCTCCCAAAAGTAAAACTGTGGTTGATTTTAGTTTTCCATTTTTTTCCTTAACTGTGTTTCTAATTTCCACAACGAATAGGGAGTACAGTTTTTAGTAAGAAAAAAAGAAGTGACGATTAAAAAATTAGCGGCTGGATTAAGCTCCATTGGACGTTCCCATTTCCATTTAGTAACTGGGGTCACAGGATTTAAGGGTTCCTTCCTATACCAGGTGTATCAGCTCCTTCCAGGGCTCGTAACCCTGCTTTTTAAAATAACATATTGGCTGGGCGCGGTGGCTCACGTCTGTAATCCCAGCACTCTGCGAGGCCGAGGCCTATAGATCACAGGATCAGGAGATCGAGACCATCCTGGCTCACACGGTGAAACACCATCTCTACTAAAAATACAAAAAATTAGCCGGGCGCGGTGGCGGGCGCCTGTAGTCCCAGCTACTCTGGAGGCAGGAGAATGACGTGAACCCGGGAGGCAGAGCTTGCAGTGAGCTGAGATCGTGCCACTCACTCCAGCCTGGGTGACAGAGCGAGACTCCGTCTCAGGAACAAACAAGCAAACAAACAAACAGAAACCATATTATCTGAATCTGGTCGGTTCCGTCCTTCTTCTTCCGGAAGCCGGTCTGGTCTCCCTGGCCCTTGTGCTCAGCTGTGAGGCGAGCTCCTCCCCACGGAGCAAATAAACGATTAGAAATTAAAGGGCATGAAGATCTCACAAGACTGAGGACTCCGCTGCCTGTGGACCGTGGGCCGTGCCGCCCACCTGAGCCCACCATTCAGTCTACCAAGTGGGTCTTCTGCTGGAGGATGTTTAGAATTCCGCTCTAAAATCAGATATGATCTCCCCACAAAGACCAGCACACGAGCCGCCCGGCGTCTCAGGCCTTCGGCGCACATTGGGATGGCTGGGAGGTGCAGACGTCCACCCTCCTGTCACTGAACGGGTCATCCTGCCCTCACACCCAGGAAGGGGTCAGCAGGTGGCAGAGCCAGGACGCAGGGCAGGCCTCAACGAAAAGGTGCCATTCTGGGTTTTCTTAAAGACAGACCAAGGTTCACGACGCTTGGAAATCTCACCTCATTGGTAGGAGAAGCCCAGGAGCATGGGCACAGGCCCTGGGGACGGGACTGACGGAGACGCCTTCCCTGATGCAGCCTCCTGTGCCCCCAGTGGACAGGGGTCAGTCAGAGCCTGCCCAGCCCCAGCCTGGGGAGGGGCCCACTGAGAGCTGATCCCTCTGATGCCCGTGAAGCTGGCTGAGACGGGGGCGTCCTGGCACAGACCCCAGAGTCACCCCGCACCGTGGACAAGTCTCAGAGACTCACCTGCTAAGCCCCCTCCCACCGACCACCTTCCCTCCATCTCCCTCTGTAGCCACCCCCCCCAAATACAGGCCATTGTCAAACCAACAGCACAACTGGACCCCAGAAGGCCTCCAAGCCCCAATTCCCAGGGCAATAAAAACATGCAAATCTGGTCAGTTCAGTCCTTCTTCTGGAAGCAGGTCCCGTCTGCACTGCTCCAATGGCCACCCGTCCTCTCTGTGCACACAGGAAGATGTCCATGGGTCCCCCCATTCCCCAGTTCTCCCAATTCCCACCCAGTGGCCACCTGTCCTCTCTATGCACACAGGACAATATCCACCAGCCCCCCAACCCAGTTCTCCCAATTCCCACCCAGCGGCCACCCGTCCTCTCTAAGCACACAGGACAATATCCACAGGGCCTCCCCACCCAGTTCTCCCAATTCCCACCCAGCAGCCACCCATCCTCTCTATGCACACGGGAAGATGTCCACAGGGCCCCCCATTCCCCAGTACAATCTCACCCAGCGGCCACCCGTCCTCTCTGTGCACACGGGAAGATTTCCACAGGCCCCAGTCCCTAGTGCAGTCCCACCCAGCGGCCACCCGTCCTCGGTGCACACGGGAAGATGTCCACTAGCCCCCCAATTCCCCAGTACAATCTCACCCAGCGGCCACCCGTCCTCTCTGTGCACACGGGAAGATGTCCACTGCCTTTCGAATAGTTTCTTCCCATCTGGAACACTCTCCCCTTGCGACCCACCTGCCCTGAGCACCTCCCACCACTGAACTCACCACCTTTAGACCAAAGGTGACAGGTCCGCTTCTTCCCTGGCCTCCCTGAAGAATCCCATCGCCCAGATACCCGTCAGTGTATGTGATTCATTCATATTGATTAATGATATTAATCTACATCACTAGGTAACATGGCTAGTTAACGTGATTAACATCCACTAGTTACACAAGTTAATAGCCACTCACAGAGTGCCCTGTGCTTTCATTATTTCAAGTTGCTGTCAGCACTAAGAGCTCAGCGCCACAAAGACCCTCGGACATCACTAGGTTTTGCCCATGGTCTCTCCCTGGGTGAGGCGATGTCAGTATGCAGGTGTCTCCTCAGAAGGACTCCAGGAGACGCTGGCATCTCCTATGAAATAAGAAATATATAGAAAGATGGCTGCTGTCACGGAAATACGAATGGACTTCGGTGCCTGGCCCCAGTCAGTGTGGCCCCGGGCAAGCCACGTAACCCCAGACAGCTCCGGCAACCCGCTGGGAAGTTCTGTAAGGAAGAACCCAGAGCAGCTCTGGTGAGAGAGAGGGAGAGACGGCCCCGAAGGAAAGAGGTGTGTGGCCCGGGGCTGGGGGTCCCCACACCCCGCTTGATGCTCACGGGAATGGAGACCGGGTGCAACCACCACTCAGCCTTGGTTTCGGGTGGGAGCAGGAACCCTTTCTAACAAGATCCTCAACCTGACTAAATGAACCAGTTCCACCTCCTACAGGCCTGTGGATCACACAAACACATCCAGGTGTGAGATGCTGCAGTCGGTGTGGGCCACCATGCTGCTGCCCTTGGCCCGGGTCATCTCGTCTGTGAAGAGGGCCAGCGTCATCCTTGGGGGTCACAGCCAGGCTGTTCACAGGCCCCTGCTGTTCACAGCCACCGTCTGGCTTCAAGTGTCAGAGTGAAGCAGTTATGCCTGAAGACGAACGGGGTCAGCTGTGTGTGCTGGAAGCAGGGCCTCACCCAAGGAGGGCTCAGATGTGAAGAATGTGACACCAGGAGGGTTCAGGTCACCCTGTTCTTCCCACGCCACACATCTCCAAGCCAGAGAGGTCTGCTGGGTGTCCCAGACCCCAGGTGCCCACACACAGCCTCATATACCCACTCACCGTGGGCACCGAAGGAGCCGGTTCTGAGGAAAAGACGGAAAAGGAAAGAGTTGGCCAGCAGTGAGCACTCTGGGGCTGGCATCAAGGAGGCGAGAACTGTGGGCCCCCACTGCAAGGTAAGGGGCCGGAAGAGCTGAGAGCCCGCACCTGCTCCGGGCCTGGGTCTGCCAGTCCTCGACTCTCCTGGAGGCTTCAAGTGACAGGCAAGGCCACGTCAGCCCTGCAAGTCCCGTCCATCACACACCACCCTTGGGACACTTTCGCCAGAATTGCCTCCAGCCCAGACTGTTACTTATTTCCCGATTTTCTTCAAGGCCCCTTTTATTTTGAAAGATCTGTTTTTTTAAAAGAAAACTGCAGCCTTGCCCCAGTGGGGACCACGTCTGCCATTAGAAGGAACGTCGGCAGGAGCACGTCGGGGCACACTCCTGCAGTTAGGCGGCTGCTGTCTCTGCTGGGCGTGTGGAGGCCGGTGCCTGGGAGACCCCAGGCCTCAGCAGCATGAGCTTTAGCTCCTCGCCTTCCATCAGACGGCTGGGAAGGGAGTTGAGTGCGGACTGAGCTATTGGCCGCCTCCTCCAGGCTCCACCCGAAATCGTCCTTTCCAGGCGGTCATTGTCCTTCTTTCAGGATGACCCACGGTCCCCCAGCCCTGAGGCCATGGGCCTCCAGCTAATTGGGCATCTTCCCTTTTCTCCTCCAGGTCGGCCGAGCCACGCTCTGGGACTGTGACCTGCAGAGGCAGTTGCCACCTGCGGTGGGCAGGACGGGGGGGACGGTGACCTTTCTGGAGCTGGTGCTGCCTTCCAAGGAGTTCTGCTCCCAATGGACAGACAGGGTGGCCGTGCCCTCCCGGGCACCTGCAGGCAGCTCCCTCTTGTGGGCTGACCCAGCGGAAGGCCCTTTGTTCCTCGAAGCTCACCGGCCGGTTAGTCCTGGATTCTAGCTAGACCCATTCTTCCCCTTTCGGCAGATCAGTTCGTGTCAAGGACTTTCGTCCCGTGGGGTCAGTTTTCCTTGTGCAGGCATGTTCTCCCAACCACAGGCTTTGACCCAATCCGGATGGAGCAATTCTGTATTTCAGTCCAGAAGCTGCCCAAATCCTCACACGCCAGTGGGATGACTTTTTAAAAAAGTAATTCCAAGTACAGAGTCGTTTTTTTTTTTTTTTGAGACAGAGTCTCTCTCTGTCGCCCAGGCTGGAGTGCAGTGGCCGGATCTCAGCTCACTGCAAGCTCCGCCTCCTGGGTTTACGCCATTCTCCTGCCTCAGCCTCCCGAGTAGCTGGGACTACAGGCACCCACCACCTCGCCCGGCTAGTTTTTTGTATTTTTTAGTAGAGATGGGGTTTCACCGTGTTAGCCAGGATGGTCTCTATCTCCTGACCTCGTGATCCCCCCGTCTCGGCCTCCCAAAGTGCTGGGATTACAGGCTTGAGCCACCGCGCCCAGCTCAGAGTCGTTAATTATGTCATTTATTATTTGCATCCATAATTGTGCATGATGGCAGTTTAATTATCACCAGCGCCAGCCGAAGGCACCGCATGCCGGATTTCAAGCTGAATAGAGGTAGATAATATCCCAAGATTCTTTAAAGGTGGCAGTGGCCCGTTACCAGGCAGCCAGGAGCCCGGCTATAAATAAACCTCTGCCAGCTCTAACCAGCCGTCCTGCAGGCCACGTGGAGCACCATGAATTCGACTGGGTGGTTCTGAGCAGGGGAGATTTCATGCAACCATTCTGAGGGACTCTCAGGCCTCGTTCTCCATTACAACAATATTTCTGGGCTCATGTTTAATAGCAAGATGAGTGACTTGAAATGAAAGCGAGCACCCAGGGGCCAGACAGCTGAGGGGACAGAACTCAGAGCCTGGAGCACGCAGGTGCTAATCTTGGACAAACCTCCTGCTTTTAGAGCCTGGGTTTCCCTCGCTGTGGAGCGGTGGTTGGAAGGCAGGGCTGGCCTTTGAAGGCTACCCCTGTTCTTGGTTGCAGGACCTGTCTAGGGGCATCAGGCTCTACACCTGCCTGACTGGCTTGGCGATGCCAAGGGCCCAGCCAGAGGCTGCTATCTCAAGCTATTTGGTCTTCACCCAGAACCTCCAACTGGGAGTTCGTACTCAGAAGGGCCCTCAGAACAGCCGTGGCTGAGTCAGGTCAGCCAGGCAGCAGCAAGCGGGGTCAGCAAGCAGGTCAGGCCCCTTCTGGGACAGAGTACATCCTCCAGGGACACTTGGCCTGGCCTAGGCCAGCCTCCTTGTGCCGTGCCCTGCAGACCAGGAGACCTGGGCCTGGGCATGGAGCAACTCCAGTGGGACGCTTGGTTCCCAGGTGAGGGATCTCTGCTTCCTAGGAAGACAGACCTCTTCAAAAATGAGAACTCACCTGTGAGCATCTCCAAGCCCAAGGCAGGGGGAGTACAGGGCCCAGCATCCAGTCCGAGACCCTCACGAGGCTCAGGCACCTGCCCAGCTCTGGCTTCCCCAGAGAAGAAGGATCAGCCCGCCTTGAAATGCTGCTGCCATACAAAGACCCCACCCAGCAGGTGAGCTGCCCCCAAATACTACTGCAATGTTGGAGACCCCACCCAGCAGGTGAGCTGCCCCCAAATACTACTGCAGTGTTGGAGACCCCACCCAGCAGGTGAGCTGCCCCGAAATGCTGCTGCCACACAGAGACCCCACCCAGCAGGTGAGCTGTCAGGCTCTGCTCTCATGTCTTTACTCGTATTTGCACATTTAAGCCTGAACAACCTCGTGAAGCCGGCACCACAGGTCCGGGCTCTCCTTCAACATCTTTGGGGGCAGAAGTATTTGGGGACTGCGAGTATTTCGATGACGAAAGCACAGGTGGTACGTGGCTGCCGCTCGTGGCATGCCCACACGGCTCTGGGGCAGAACCCCACAATCAAACACACTCATGTTCCTCAGAGGAACATGTGAATATTCACTGTAAGAGAGAAAAATAAGGATTTTTAACTAGCCTCGGTGTTCTGCCCCCAAATCCGTTCAGCTTGAGTCAGGTTTTGCTAATGAATGGGTTTTGTTTGGCATTCAGATTTGTAAGTCAGAGGTTATGGGGTCCGGATTATAACTGTCTCTATGTTCTCAGCGAGAAGCCAGGTGCTGGAGGGGTTAATCCATTTGCCCAGTTCCGCTCTGGCTAGTGGCCGGCAGAGCCAGGATTCACCCCCAGATCTCTTGGGCCAGAGCCTGCTGTCCCGCCTGGGTGACGGGGCTGTGTCCACTCGCCCTCCTTGCAGGCCCTGCAGAATGACTGTCAGCACCAAGCCTGTCCTCAGATGGGCCCCCACCCAAGAAGACAGGATTAGAACCAGTGTGGCCAACGTGGTCTAGGAGGCGGGCGAGCGAGATCAGCTCGGGCAGCCCTTCAGTAGGCACAGGACTTACCAGGGCACACCCAGGAGGAGGCCACACCAGAACCCTGGGCCAGGGATTCCCTGGCAAAGGCTTTGTCCACACTACCGCAATGTCAGGCAGCCTGGGCACCACTGCCCTGGGGCAGCTGGACCAAAGGGGGTAGCAGTGACCTAGGGCTAGCCTGTCCAGATGGACAAAGGGCTCCTAAGGTGGGCAAAGCTGCCCCAGGTCCCAGAGGCCCCGCACTCTCCCTGAAGCCGCTCTAGGAGCTCCTGGGCACAGAACTCCCGCACCTCTGCAGTGTTGGTGTTGGAAAGCTGACTGGTCCCTGAGGGATGCGGCGAGCTGCAGTGCCCGCCAAGGGCGTAGTGGCCTTTGGAATCCACCAAGCGCTCCCTCTGCCCAGACCCTGCCTGTGCACACGAGGGGGCTGTTGTGGAAGGCCACGCACGAAGTACTAGTTAATATTTTACAAGCTTGCTCACATGCACCATCTCATCCTATCCTTGCATCGATCCTACGTGGGGAGACCCCGCTGGACAGACGGGGAAAATGAGCTGGAGAGAAGCTCACATGGACAGCGGCATGGGAGGCTTCCAAACGTGAGTGCTGCGCCTCCCGAACGCCCTGGCTGGTGTGCAATGCTCTTGCATTCCTCTCCCTGCCACGACGGACCCCACCTGGAAGGTGAGCCGCCCGACGGACCCCGTGGAAGGTCCTCAGCCCCTCCCAGTGGAGCCCCCTCCTCTCCACACGCCCTGCCTAGCGTGTGTGGCTCTGAAGTGCTCGTTCCTTCTCAGGACCGGGCACTGTGTGTGCGTCTCTTCCGGGGGCCGTCCGGTCCACAGAGGCAGTGGATCTCCTTGAGGCTGAACTCATCCTCAACTCCCCACCATCCAGAAACGGGGCCTGACATGCAGGAGGTGCCGGTAAAATCTGCTGGATGGACCCACACATTGATCAATGCATCGGATAGTTCCTTAATGGCCACGCTCACTTTCGGGGGCAGAAGGGACGTTCCGGCTGTGGCTGTCTACAGGACTGCTCCCCAGCGCAGCTCGAAGCCCTCAGACCCCTGCAGGGCAGGAGAAAGGCAGAGTTTTCAAGGAGGGGGGCCTCGAGGGAGGGGGAGGTGTTCAGGTTCCTCCCAGGCATGGAGGGAAGAGGACCCCCAGCTTGTCCAGCTGATCTCTCTTATGAGGTGAGCTGATCACGGAGTGGGGAGAAAGCTGCAAGTTCTCTTCCCATGACCAGGTGAATGCCCAGCGAACAACTCGGCACCGGGCAGAGACAGTCAGGAACAGCCCTGCAGGGCTCTGGAAAACCCACCTGCCAGCCTGAAAGGCGACACCTAAGTCCTGTGTCAGCAACTGGACAGAACCCCAGGCTGCCAGGACCCTTTCAGCCCCAGGGCTGCTTCTGAGACACACACGCAGCTAATGCGGGGACGGCTGGCCTCATCACACAGCGCAAAGAAAGCCCTGCCTTCAGGCTCTCCCAGCCTCTGCACCTGCCCACTGTGTGCACCCAGGCCCACTCCCTGCAATCCCTGGGGAGCAGCCGCTCCCACCAAAGGGCCTCAGCCCTGCCCTCACTGCCTCTCCAAGCCCTGGTGACAAACGGGAGCTTCACAAACAATTGCCTACAAGCTGAGAACAACGGCACCAAACCTCCACGCTCAGAAGCTGCAGTGGTACATTTTCCTGAAATCAGCAACCCGATGCCCTTTTTTGTCCAATTCAGCAGATCCCAAACTACCTGGAGACATTGCCTTCAAACTCCTCCATCTGGGAGGCCCAGGCCTCCATCCTGAGCCCTGCCTACCTCTCCTCAGTATGAAATCGCACAGCGCCTTGCTGAGCTCTGACGAAGGACGGCTTCAAAACCACAAGAAGCAGGCTCAAGGCTATCTCCCCACCCAGCCAGGGTCGTGTGCAGAAAAGCAGGAGAGTCCCACGCACACGATCTCGGTGGAGGGGTCACCGCCGCCGAGGATGCCCCTCTAGTCTTCTACCCCAGGAGGGAAAGACGCTGTTGTTCAGTTGGCACCCCAAGGACCACCCAGGTGAGGAGGCAGAGCACAGCGGACAGGCTGTCCAGGCATCTCCCAGCTCATCGTGCAGCAGATCAGGGGCACATCCGGTGTGAGAGCACACCAGACGTGAGCCTTCTGTCCCTCCGCGCTTCCCGTGCAGATCGCTGCAGGAGGTTAATGCTGCGGTAACGAACAACGAACAACGGCCTCCCAGACCTCTCTAACGCACAGCCTGCCCCGGCAGCCCTGACGCCAGCCCCAGCCGGCACACAGATGGCCCTCAAGTGCGCCCAAGGACACCTACCCACGCTGGTGATCCTCTGGGAGCTGAGGTCGTGCAGCAGGGCCTCGATGGCTGGGTTGTGTCTGGAGTACAGCTCGTACCGGTTGATGCCAATGTGGAACTTGAGCCAGTTGGGATAGGAGTCCGCGGCTGCCTCCCCGGTGGAGAGGAATTCTGCACCTTCAGCACCCACATGCGGCCTGCAGGGAGCAGCGGGGATGAACATCAGCACAGAAGGAACAGGCCCGTGAGCCGGATGACGGGGGAGAGGCCACCGACGCCAATGTTTTTAACTCTGGGTTCAAGTCAGTGCAGATGTTGTGGAAGGTGCCTCTGCTTAAAGAGGGCCCTGCAATGTCTGCACTTTCTTCTGTGGCTGCTCTGCTGCCAGCTAATAACACGGTGAAAGGCCTGTAATTCTTATTCACCCTCTGGAGATGCCACAGACAGCTATAACTACAGCAAGACTAATCCCAGGACGTCAGCACTGCCCTGCCGTCCCCGCCACGTCTGTCCCGGGGTCACTGAAATGGCCCCACCATGATGTCAGCTGGGGGTACCAGGGGCTGCTGGCTCTCCCTTGGAGTAGAGGGGAGAACCTACCATTGACCGCAGACTGCATGAAAATCACAGACACGCCCAGTCTGTCAGGAACCTTCCCCGGCTCTCTGCTTTTGTTCCAACAACCAGGGGCAGAATGATGCAAGAGGCTAAATTTGATTTTAATGAGAGTAGTTTGGGTGGGGAGAGAGGAAAGAGGCAGCACTCTCTCCAGCCCAGGCTCCCATGGATGACCCGCCGCCCACGCAGCCTGTCCTCACATCTCTGGGGTCAAGGGACGGTACTGGAGGAAGGACAGACCCTCCGTCTGCCTGCTGGGCTGGAGGGAAATGTGGAACTTGTCCTAGCTCGAATTCACCTAAAGCGGAGAAGGTTTCTGCCCAAGCTCTGTCCTGCGGTGGACGTGGGAGGGGGGCTAGGATCCACTTCCTGGCCACTCACTGCTCTGGGTGGCCGTCTCTCCCTGCCCTGCCGAGAGCCACAGCCCAGGCCGCTGCTCTGGTTCTCAAATTTCCAAGCATTTCCTTGAACCTGACCAGCAGGCAGGGCTCAGAGGCTTCCAAACAGCCAGTGTGTCCAGACAGAAGGCACTGGGCCTGGTCACACTTCAGGGGAGAAGGGATTTGCAGTGAGATCTTTTGGGAGGCTGGTCTCCCCTCTGCCGCTGGGGTAACCTTCTGCAGGGAGTTACTTATCCGGCCTTGCCGTGGTTAATGTTCCACTGCCTCGGGTTGTAGCATCTGCTTGTTTTGATCTGCGTGGCGGAGGGAAGGGCTGGGGGGTGGGGAAAGGACTCAGCCAGGACAGTTTAAAGAGATGTTCCCTGCGTGGCTTCTCGCCCTTTATCCAGCCATCCTCTCTTTGCAACCAGCACACCCCCGCCCTTGTTGGGTGGGCCCCTTTTGCACCCCATGGCTGCCAGCAAACCCCTCTGATCATTCTGCCCCAGCCACTGGGTTTAAAAGACTCAATAGGCACATCCAGACCTTCTCCAAGGTGCCCACCCAGAGCACCCTCGCCAAGTGTCTGAAAGCCAAGCAGCAGCCTGGCCCCTTCCCTGGGAAAGGCCATTCTCCTTTCCTCACCAACCCATTCATTCATTGCCTGACCCCCATTTCCCAAGCTGATGGCCAGGACGCGCTTCTAAAGGGCGCAGGGTCTGGCTTCCTCACCAGCAGCCACAGGGGCACAGCTCCCACCACCCGGCAGCCCCTCCCAAGGAGAAGGTTATTCTGGAGACAAAGGCAGTGCCCTGAGCTGGGCGGCTGCCTCCTCCCACACCACACTCCCTGCCCGGCCTCTTCCCTGGGGGGCGGCCTCTCGGGGCCCCTGAACCTCTCTCCGCCGTGCCTTGGGCTCACGGCTCCCGTGCTGGTGGTGGGCACCTGCCAGCCCCCACTCACCAGTCCGGGCTTTCCACCGCTTTGGGGCTGAGCCTGCTGTCGCTGTTCACATTGAACAGGACGTCGTCCTCCGTGAGCGGCGGAACCGCCACCCGGTAAAGCGGGTGCTCGAACAGCCTGGCCAGGAGCGAGGTGTCTCCGCCGGGGCCGGGCGGCGGCTCGGACTGACGCGGGCCGGGGTCTCGCAGCAGCGGCCGGTGCGCGGGGTCGTGGGGTCTCCGGGCACCGGGGTCCCGCCCCCGCAAGGCGCGCTCGGCCGGCTCCGCCGCGGGCGGCAGTTTCTCCAGCGAGTGGGACGAGAGGTTGGAGGAGGGGTCAGAGCTGAAGTCCTGCAGGATGCGGAGCGTGTGCTTGTTGGGCCAGCCCGCGTCGGCGGCGGCGGAGGAGGCGGCCGGGGGCTCCCCGGGGCGGCCCCGAACCTGGGCCCAGCCGGGCGCGGCCACTTCGGCCGCGGGCTGCGCGCACGAACAGCCGGGCTCCCCCGAGGGCCGCGCGCCGCGCCGCTCCAGCCGGGGCAGCAGGTCCAGGGCGATGTGCAGCGCGCAGGCCACCAGGAAGACCATGAGGATGAGCACGCGGAACCGGCGCACCAGGATCATCTTCATGGCCGCGCGGCCGGCCCGGGCCTGGAGCGCGTTCCCCTCGCGCCCCTCTAGCTGCGGCTGGGCACGAGCGCGGCGCCGCCTCGCGGGTCAAGGTCCATCGGCGCCGGGCGGCTACCAGCTCCGGGGCTGTGCCCGGGCCCGGACCGTGTGCAGGGCGCCCGCCGCCAAAGCGCTGGGTCCCCGCGCCATCTCGGGGCCGTCCCCGCTCGGCCTCTCCGGAGCGGCCGCGCCCTCAGCCGGGGAGCGCAGGGGTCCTGGTCCGCGGGGCCGGGCGCGCAGGGGGCGGCGGGGGCCGCAGCAGGGGGAGGCTCGGCGCTCGCAGCGGCCGGCGCGGGGCTCATCGGGCGCGCGGGTCCATCCCGGCCGGGGCGCGACGGGCCTGGGCGGTGGCGGCGGCCGCAGGCGACCCGATCCTCAGCGCGGTCCGCTCCAGGCGCCGGACGGGCGGGCGGGGAAGGGGCGGCTCCTCCGGGCCGGGCTCTGCTCTCACGCCGCGCCCGGGAGACCGGGGCTGGGAGGGCGAAGGGCGGAAGGGTGGGCGCGGAGCGGCCGGCGGGGTCCCGGGCAGGTGCAGCGTCCGCCCCGAGAGCAGCTCCCGCCTGGCCGAGCCTCTCGGCGCCCCGCGCCCCGGGCGGGCAGATATCGAGCGCCGCGGAGCCGCCCCCCGCGTCAGCGCCCGCAGATTGGCGGAGCCGCCGCCCCGCGAGTCACTGCTGGGCCCGGGCCGGCTGCGCTGCGCTCTCCTTCCTCCTCCCCTCGGCCGCGCCCCGCGACGCCGCTGCAGCTCCGGGCCCGCTGAGGGAGGGCGCCTCCGGCCCGCGGTTTGCAGAGGGAAGCGGCGGAGGCCGGGTGGGGGCGCGCTCGGTTCCGGCCGGGCCAGCAGCTGCGGCCCAGTGGGGGGCTCCGGCCTGGCCGCTTCCCGGGACCCCCGCCCGCCCAGGGCCGCCGCCGCCGCCGCCAGCTGCAGCCTCTCGGCTCCTCCCCGGAGGAGCCCGGGGCCGGGGCCCGGGCCAAGTCCCTCCCCGGAGCCGCGGGGCGTCTGCGCCGCCGGATGAGCTCCCCGCCGGGCGGCGACCCCGTGCCCCACGCCCGTCTCGGCAAGAGGAGGCGGAGGCGGCCTCGCGGGAGACCCGGGGAGCGACTGGGCCCGGACCCAGGGGACGCCAGGGCAGTGGAGCTCCCGGCACCGGCCTCGCCCGGGGGACGCGCCCGCCTTAACCCTCCGGACTCCGGGCCCGCTGGGGGCGCAGAGAGGGGCTGGTGTGCGGGGGGCGCCTTCCTGCTTGGGGCCGACGGGGTGTGTGAGTGCAGGCGTGTGCGTGTGTGTGCGTGTGCGTGTTTGTGCGTGTGCATGAGTGTGCGTGTGCATGAGTGTGTGTTTGTGTGTGTGCGTGTGCATGAGTGTGTGTGTGTGCATGTGCATGAGTGTGTGTGTGTGCGTGCGTGTGTGTTTGTATGTGCGTGCACATGCATGTGTGTGCACGCGAGTGCATCTCATCTGTCACCCACACCCAGGGCAGCGGTGCTTGTACAACGTGGCTTCTGCAAGCAGCAGCTTCTGGCCCCCCAGCCCCCAGTAGGGAATATAAGGGGAGGTGGATGTCAGCCTAAGATCCTAGTCAGGGAGGTAAGTGTGTGGGAGGAGGCCACACCCCCTGTCCCCCAAGCCAGCTGCTTCCCCAGTGCCCAGATTGCCTGGGCCAGCAGCCTCTGCAGCAAGTCCAGGCCTGTGGGCTGGGAGCAGGGCCTGGGCCCCCCTTCTTTCTTTCACTCGCTGGCTTGTTACCTGGGCCCACCCTGCCCTCTCTGAGCCTCAGTTTCCTTTATGTGAATTCAGGACATTGAGCTCGTTGTTCCTGAGGACTCACTCATCTCTGAGCCTGACCCAATGCCTGGCATTCCGTGGGCACCCACTAGATACTTATAAGGGGAGAAGTGGGGCTGGTCAGTGGAATCCATGTCTCTCGGGCCATCTGAAGTGAGTGAAGGGCTGGGTGCCGCCCACCTGGAGCTGGACTGGAGGCTGTGTTGGGTGGGGCGGTGTGACCTGGAGGTGGGCCGCCCCCCCCCGGGGAGACAGCCTCATCCCTGTGAGTGGACTTCATCCTTCCTTCCACTCACATGGACAGCACATCTGTGTGTAGATAGGGTCACCGAGAGAGGCCAAGGAGGGTGAGGGGGAAGATCCCGGGTGCAGGGAGAGTCCCGGGGGAGCGGACAGCAGGGACAGAAGCCTGTGGCAGGAAGGAAGGTCTTGGCCTGTGTTCTCCCAGCCCAGCAAGGGTCTCCCTTGGACTTGGGGTTCTGTAGGCTCCTGCCCCCCATCTCTCCCATGGCCTGCAGGACCTCGACGCAGAGCTGTGGCTAGTGTCTCGGGGCAGATATGGGGGTGACCAGACCCCATGGAACACCATTATCCAGTGTGGGGCCTCGTGGAGATTCCCTGGGCACTTACCTCCACTCGCCTCCTGCCCCCCACCCCTCCCCAGAGTAGGTTCTTCAGGAGCCCGGCTGTTATCTGCACCCGTTTGCACCACTGGACGCCTCCCTCCCTTGCACAGGATCCTAGTTCAGCTCGTCTGTCGCCCCCTCAGAACACTGACCTTGACCTCGCCAGATCCTTCAGAAGCGCCCCTCCCTGCCCCACCACTGTTTTCCCAACAGCACCCACCGTGGTCTGAGGACACTTTCTTCTGTTCCTGTTTATTGTTTATCTCCCCAAAACATAAGCACTCGAGTAAGACAGGAGCCTCGTTCAAAGTTCGGCCCGGGGCCGGGCACAAAGCAGGCTCTCAGAGGAGGGACCACAAGCCCGTCTCCACGTGGGGACCAGGCGTCCACAGGCTGCGGCAGCACGTGACAAAAGTCGGAAGACAGGACCCCACTGAGGAGTGAGGAGACAGTGGCCAGCCCTCGGCCGGACCCTTCTGCCTGGTGCCTTTACTGGGCTCTGAGGAGGAATTTGGTGGTTCAGTCTGCCCGTCTGTGGACACTGTGAAAACAAAGAGAAAACAGACACACACTGATACACACATAGATACACACAGAAACACACACAGATACACACATAGATACAGAAACACACACAGATACACACATACACACAGAAACACAGATATACACATGTGGACACACAGATACACACATAGACACACAGAAACACACAGATACACACATAGACACATATAGAAACACAGATACATAGACACACACAGAAACACACAGATACACACATAGATACACACAGAAACACAGATACACACATAGATACAGAAACACAGAGATACATAGATACACACGGAAACACACAGATACACACATAGATACAGAAACACACAGATACATAGATACACACAGAAACACACAGATACACACATAGATACACACAGAAACACACACAGATATACACATGTGGACACACAGATACACACATAGACACACAGAAACACACACAGATACACACATAGACACACAGAAACACAGATACACACAGATACGCACAGAAACACAGATACACACATAGAAATACACAGAAACACAGATATACACATGTGGACACACAGATACAGACATAGACACACACAGAAACACAGATACGCACAGATACACACAGATACATGTGGACACAGATGATACACACATAGACACAGATACGTAGACACAGATACGTAGATACAGAAACACATGGACACACACATAGACATACACGTAGATACAGATATATGCATGGACACACAATACACATAGACACACAGATGATACCTGCATAGACACAGATACATGGACACACACACACACGGACACACAGATACACGCGTAGACACACATGGACATACAATACGCAGATGGACACACAGATAATCTACACATAGACACCGATCTATAGATACACAAAGACATACACGCAGATACATATAGATGCACACAAAAACACAGATACACGTCAATGCATGACAGACACAGACACACACCAATACTCACATAAACATACAAAGACACAGGTACACACAGATATACACACATATACACAGATATATACACACAGACACATATACACACAGACACACACACATAGACACAGATATACACATAGATACATGGACAGATACACACACATTCAGATACACACATAGATACACAGAAACACACAGACACTCACGTAGACACACACAGCCACACAGGTCCTGAGCCTCCCTGGGCCCTCCCTTGTGCGGAGGCAGAGGGGCTGGCTGTCGGGGAGGGCACCTGGGGAGGACACGTGGCCCCGTCAGAGACCAGGGAGTGGCTCTGGGAACACTTTTCTTCCAAAGGGGCTGGAGCTCCGGTTAGCCAAGGTGAGTGCCAGGTGGTGACAGGAGTGACGTAGGTAAATAACACTGGGGCTGGACAGGGAGGGCCGCCTGCCCTGGGCGTGAGGGGATTGCTGTCTTAGACCGTGTGGTCTGGGAAGGCCTCCGGGCATGGCTTTGCACAGAAGCTTGTACCTGAGGGCTCAGCCCCTTGGAGGCCTGTGGGGCTGGAGGTGCCAAGGCTGGGGCAGGGGCATGTTTGACCCTCTGCGGGGAGAGAAGTCCTGTGAGGTGGGCATTGGGTGAGGGCCCAAGTAGCCTCTGTAAGGTCCGCAGGTGGGGCCAGGCTGTGGGTTGTGTCCCGAGTGAGGGGCCGTGGGGGGGCTGGGGACAGAGGGATGACCCTGGGGCTTGGGTCGGGAGAGGCTCACCTAGGGTCCGGGTGGGTGGGTCTGAGGAGGGCTGAGGGTGGGGCAGGGAGAGCAACTGTGTGGTGAGGACGGAGGGAGGTCCAGCCGGAGCCCCGGACGGGCTGCTGTCATGTGGATGTGTTGGGAATTAGGAAAAAGCTTGTGGATTCCGAGGCCTCAGTGTGCAAAGCTCTGGGACAGATGGGCTCCCCAGGATGAGGGGGGGACAGATGGGGTCCCCAGGAATGAGGGGACGGACGGGGTCCCCAGGGATGAGGGGGGGACAGATGGGTCCCCAGGAATGAGGGGACGGATGGGGTCCCCAGGAATGAGGGGGGGCAGATGCGGTCCCCAGGGATGAGGGGGACAGATGGGGTCCCCAGGGATGAGGGGACAGATGGGAAGGTCTCCCCAGGAATGAGGGGACAGATGGGGTCCCCAGGAATGAGGGGGACAGACAAGCTCCCCAGGAATGAGGGGGACAGATGGGGTCCCCAGGAATGAGGGGTCAGACGAGCTCCCCAGGAATGAGAGAGACAGATGGGGTCCCCAGGAATGAGAAAGACAGACGAGCTCCCCAGGGATGAGAGGGACAGACGGGGTCCCCAGGGATGAGAGGGACAGACGGGGTCCCCAGGAATGAGAGAGACAGACGAGCTCCCCAGGGATGAGAGGGACAGACGGGGTCCCCAGGGATGAGGGGGACGGATGGGGTCCTCAGGGATGAGGGGGACAGATGGGGTCCCCAGGAATGAGAGAGACAGATGGGCTCCCCAAGAATGAGGGGGACAGATGGGCTCCCCAGGAATGAGGGGGACAGATGGGGTCCTCAGGGATGAGGGGACAGACGGGGTCTCCCAGGAATGAGGGGGACAGACGGAGCCCCCAGAAATGAGGGGGACAGACGGGGTCCCCAGGGATGAGAGGTCAGACGAGCTCCCCAGGAATGAGGGGACAGACGGGTTCCCCAGGAATGAGGGGGACAGACGGGCTCCCCAGGAATGAAGGGCCAGAAGACCCGAGGGCTGAGGACCAGGCCCGCCCCTCCCGCACCACCAGACTCCAGGAGGGCACGGGTGCTCGTAATTGAAAGTCTTGGAGCAGCTAGGGGTGTGGAGGATCCCGGGGGGAGGCTTCGTGCTGCAAGGTGGAAAAGCAATTCTCTCTGCAGCCTTCACAGGCCTTGAAGTTGGGACAGACCCCTGTAATGCAAGACAGATAAGAGGAGAAAAACAAACAGAAGCTTAATAGCATGTACACCTTGGTCTGCACGGGACGTACTCAGGGGACAGACTATGTCTCAGAGACGTGGCTTGGAGCTCAGGCTTAAATACCATGTTCAACGGAAACAGAGAAAGGGTATGGGGAGGGGCCCAAGAAATTACCCCAAACTGGGGTCAGGCCTTCTCCGTGGATGAGCATCTCTGGTGACTTCAGCCGGCCTTCTGGCTCAGGGAGGGAGGCACCTCCTGTACGGATATGACTTTCTCTCACAGAAGAGCAGCTTCCATGCTTGCTTGCAGAGTTTCTCCTGTGGCTGCAGTTTCTCAAAATAAGCAGCTCAAAATAATGCTTATGCCAAAGAGGCATATTTTGGGGTGGCATATTCTGGTCTGCTCTACATGGAAGCGAACAGAAAAATGGGGCAGAGGCTGGGGAGGGGAGCAGGACCGGCTTCCAGTTCCCAGACCCGAGTGAGGGAACCTGAGGCTGAGCTCTGGACTTTGGGGTCTGGAAGGGGTTCTCTGAGGACACTTGCGGGGTGGGGGAAACAGCTGCCTCCTCAGGTTTCCCCCAAGGGATCCTGCCTGGGGAGACCTGGACTGGGCGAGGCTTGGCAGCTGCCCTGCGAGGAGGAGGGAGACAGGGCTGCAGTGGGAGGTGCAGGGTTGCTAGGGTCCCACCTGGGGGTGCTGGGACTGGCCAGAGGACACATGGCGATTTTCCAATGGGCCAGGAAGGAAGGAGGAGCTTTCCAGGCAGAGCATGACCCCGCACAGAGGCAGAGGCAGAGTGTCCCCGTCGGGTCCCTGGGGCTGTGGCAGGGGAAGAAGCCGCAGTACCTCCTGCCCTTTAAGACAGGAGAGGCTGTCGTCCCGGCGTTGCCCAGCAGCTGGTCGGAGCCCAGGACTCCTCAGAGGAGCCAACGCCTGAGCCCTGAGCAGCCAGCTGGCCTGGCTGACCCAGGAGAAGGAGGCCGCTGTGCGTAAGTAGTGAGGTGTGAGAGGAAGCGCAGAGCCGTGCCACTTGGGTAAGAAGGGGAGAGAAGGAAGCCTGTCTGAATGGCTGCGCAGGGGATGTTGGAAGAGAACTGAAGGAACTCACACAGTGCTCATCTGCGAAGGGTGCACCACAATGTATGGACAAGGGTGGGAGAGAGATGCTGGGCCACAAAGTTTGGGGTGTGTGATGGCGTGGAGGAGAAAGCCTCCTGGGGGCTGTGGCCAGAGGGGTGTGCAGTCCACCCGCAGATGGAGTTTTATGTGCCTCCCACCTCCTCCCAGGGGCCCCCCACAACGCCCTGAGGCCCCATCAGCAACAGGATGGCGGGTTTTCCTTCCCACATGGATGGGGGACGTCCCAGCCTCCTGGATGCCCTCCTGGGATGGGACAGAGGGGAGCACCGCCTGTGCCTCTACTCACGCCTGGCCTGGAGTGGCCCAGCGGAGGGTCCGGGTGGGGGCGCTGGAGGGGCCCACACAGTTCAGGCCTGGCACCTGCACCTTTCTGGATCCCACGATGTTTTGCTAAGGATTATTCATCCAAGACCTACCCAGAGGCTCTGGAGCTGTTTACCACAGGCCAGCTCTGGCCGCAGGCTATTCTGGGAGCCCGGGGGGGCTGGGAGGAGGCTGGGGCTCTGGGTGGCAGGAGGAGGAGGGCCGTCTCGTCCTTCCTGAGCGTCCAGCGAGCGTCAGATGCTGCACTGCATGCAGTTCTAATCCTGGCCTGGCGAAGCCAGAACAGGACAATATTCCTCCGTCCCCAGGCCTCCCGCTTGGCTGCAGGTGCTGACAGGGAATGGGCCTGGCTATCGGGGCTCACAGGGGAGTCGGGAGAGCTGCTAGCAGGAGAAATGTGAGCTCTGCATCTGCTGGGCTGGGTTCGAGGGACGCGGGGTGGCTGGGCAGGGTGGCGCTGGTCCCTCTGGCTGCTGTCGCTGGCCGGCCGGCCAGTCCGCCCCGACGCTGGACTCCTGGGCTACCCATTCCCCATCCACAGTCTGAGGGTCTCTGAAAAGATAACTCATTTGTTTTCATTAAAAGCAACAGATCAAGAAGCTGAAAACACAAGAATAAAACAATGTAAATCTTGACTTTATTTGGTATCCCTCACATACAGGATTCACATTCTATTACACATGGAGTATCCACAAAAACTGACCACATTTTGCTCGTCCTAAAAATATCAAGAAATTCCAAAAGGCAGATAATCTAGAGGCTGTCACGGCGTCTACACACACACGCACAGTCTACAGCTTGTTCGTAGACACAGTGTGGTATAACGAAACAAAAACTGACTTTAAAAATATTTCTACCTGGGCCGGGCACGGTGGCTCACGCCTGTAATCCCAGGACTTCAGGAGGCCGAGGTGGGCGGATCACGAGGTCAGGAGTCTGAGACCAGCCTGACCAACATGGTGAAACCCTGTCTCTACTAAAATTCCAAAAAATTAGCCAGGCGTGGTGACGGGCACCTGTAATCCCAGCTACTTGGGAGGCTGAGGCAGGAGAATGGCTTGAACCCGGGAGGCGGAGGTTGCAGTGAGCCGAGATCGCACCACTGCACTCCAGCCTGGGTGACAAGAGTGAGACTCCATCTCAAAAAAAAAAAAAAAAAAAGTCTACTTGGAAATTAATATCACAAATAAAAACACTCATATGTAATTTCCGGGTTTTGAAGGAGCAAAAGGGGCATCATAGTTTGTGTTAAGCTAACACGGATGGGAACAGCACCTGCCGAAATCCGCAGGACGCCCGCGGCGGCGCTCGGAGGAACGGCAACCACGTTCATTAGAAAATGATAATGACTGAACATCAGTGAGGCCAGCACCGTGGCTCACGCCTGGAATCCCAGCACTTCGGGAGGCCGAGGCGGGTTTATCACCTGAGGTCAGGAGCTTGAGACCAGCCTGGCCCACATGGTGAAACCCCGTCTCGACTAAAAATCCAAAAATTAGCCGGGCGTGGCGGCGGGCGCCTGTAGTCCCAGCGACTCGGGAAGTTGAGGCAGGAGAATCGCTTGAGCCCAGGAGGTGGAGGTCGCACCGAGCCGAGATCACACCACCGCACTCCAGCCTGGGCCACAGTGTGAGACTCTGCCTCAAAGGGAAGGGAAGCGGAGGGGAGGGGAAAGGAAGGAAAGGGAAGGGGAGGGGAGGGGAGGGGAAAGGAAGGAAAGGGAAGGG